>NW_027208600.1:0-52773 GCF_027789765.1 Dendropsophus ebraccatus
AATAAGTTTTAATGTTAAAAAAAAAACCTGTAAAACAATAAAAAGCTATACAAGCATACTGCAGTATATTAAGACGGACCTATAGAATAAAGATATAATGTGGGTTTTGCCGTAAAATGCATTACGTAAATATCTAAGCCACACCCCAAAAACAAAATTTGCTGAATTGTATTTTTTTCCCCAATAAATAATATTTTGGGCGCCATTACAAAGTTATACCGGTTCCTTAAAAAACAAGACTTTACATGGTCCTGTAGATGGAAAAAATAAAAGAGGTATAGCTCTTAGTAGGTGAGGAAAAAACAAAAAGCAAAACTGAAAATTGGCGCGGTCCTTTGGGGCACTCTGCCCTTAAGGGGTTAAGGAGGCTTGCGTAATACTCTCCGGTTATACTGCAGCACTGATGTAGGTAATCCACCAATACAATACTTTTTACCAAAAACAGACGCATGACTAAGAAATTAGTAATAAACTAGAGATGAGCAAACATGCTCGTCCGAGCTTGGTACTCGTTTGAGTATTAGGGTACTTGAAGGTGCTCAGTACTCGGGCGAGCATCTGGCGATACTTGAGGAAATGGCATCTTCATCTTCCTGCATGTTTGGCGGCTTTTTTTCTTAGCCAATCAACATGCAGGGGAGACTATGGGACCTCCTACCTTCACATGTGAACTCCCTGCACGTCGATAGCAGTGATTGGCTGGCCAGATTAGATGACCTGGGCAAATAAGAATCAGGTCCCGCAATGCTTGCTTCAGACGCAGGCTGGATGAGCTTAGGGAGAGAGCTGCTGTCTGTCATAGAGAGTGTTAGGGTGGGGAAAATAGTGTCTGTTATGGTGCTTTTACAGAGATTTATTTGACAGATTTTGGAAGCCAAAGCCAGGAACAGACTATAAACAGGGAACAGGTCATAAAGGAAAGACTGAAATTCCTCCTCTTGTCAAATCCATTCCTGGCTTTGGCTTCCAAAATCTGTCAGATAAATCTCTTTGTGTAAACGCACCATTAGGCAGGAATCATCCACAAAGTACCCAACAGTCCTTCTACATTTTTTTTGGCCTCCTCTTGGCTGCTGGCTGGGGCTTGTAGTGCAGCTACCACCAATCTGGCTGCACGCTGTGCAGAGCGACAGGTGCCAGAAAGGGGACAGCAGGTGGTCCACAAAGACCCAAAAGAAATTGCCCAAAGTCCTCTCAGTATTAATTTTTGCTGCTCGCTGTTCCTTGGCTTGCTGAGATCTGTAGTGCAGCTACACCTTTCCTGGCTGTGCAGTGTCCATTTCGACGGGTGCTCTAAAACATACAGCACCTGGTACCTGGTACACACAGACTCCATGGACCACTACACCAAAGTCCTCTCAGTACTCCTTTTTGCTGCAGCATCTTGGCTTGCTGGGACCTGTAAGGCAGCTACACCTGTCCTTGCTGTCAGTGTCGGACTGGCCCACCAGAGGACCAGAGGATCCTCTGAGGGCCCCCAGATTTAGAACCTGCACAAATACAGACTGACATGTTGTTTCTCACTGGTTCTTCATTAGTGGGCCCCCAGAACCATTTCCTCTGGTGGGCCCCAGATGCCCCAGTCCGACACTGCTTGCTGTGCAATGTAACGAGTGCTCTAAAACATATAGCACCTGGTACACACAGACTCCATAGATTACACCAAAAGTCCTCTCAGTACTCCTTTTTGCTGCAGCATCTTGGCTTGCTGGGACATGTAGGGCAGCTACACCTATCCTGGCCGCATACTGCAACTTACGCTATTTAACCTCTTAAGGACCCATGACGTACCGGTACGTCATGGATCACT
Source organism: Dendropsophus ebraccatus (assembly GCF_027789765.1). Classification (NCBI taxonomy): domain Eukaryota; kingdom Metazoa; phylum Chordata; class Amphibia; order Anura; family Hylidae; genus Dendropsophus; species Dendropsophus ebraccatus. Next base: position 1,811 of record NW_027208600.1, read on the forward strand.
GTCACTTAAGGACCCATGACGTACCGGTACGCGGGTCCTTTAAGAGGGCGCCGCGGACCGGCCGCATGCGATCGGGAGAGATGGCCTGCAGAAATACACTGCAGGCCATCTCTCCCTGTCGACATGGGGGGTTGTTAACCCCCCCCCATGCCGACGATCGCTGCTATAAGTATGGAAAGGGTTATTGCTTGTTTGTGTGTCACATGGATCCGTGAACCTATAGGAGTCTTTTCTTCTGTCTTATCAGCTAGGACAGCTAGGAACTGATTTGGATAGAGCAAAGTGGTTGTTAGCAGGGAGCTGCTCATCCCAGTTAACAGGGTCTGGGGCTTGTGTCACCCTAGGAGGACGGGTCAACCGACACTGTGGGGCATAAGGTGGTGCGAAGACTCAAAGGTGAAAACACGGGCACAAGTACACTCTTCTTCTTCTTAAAGCGTAACTATAATTTCAGTAGCCAAAAAATGAAACTCCTCACATAAAAAGCCCACGTGTTACCCTTTAAAAAAGCCCTAAACTGTGTTGATAGCATGTACGCTCGCTGAGATATCCCCAGTTGTTTGGCTCAGAAGAATAAATGAATTTTTCTTCTGGCTGAGAGAAAGTGGGCGTGGCCTATCCCTCATCTCCCTGGCTTTGTCCCTCCATTCACTGAGCAGCACCTTAGCAGATGTATCACACACAGTGGGATTAGATACAGCCCCAACATACAGTATCACAATGTAAGATTAGATACAAAGCACCAGCCCAGGGCTGTTTCTAGCATCGTGCAGGCCGGGCCACTGCACGGGGCGCTGACAGCTAGGGGGCGCCCCTTCCTACCTCACCACACACAGCATCAGTGACGTTCTGCACAGGGCAGCAGGCTCTGATGTCTGATGCGCCCCCACACACAGCACCTGGCTCCTGGGGGCTCCATTGTGGCCTGGGAGTTAACTGAAGAGGATAGAGGAGGCAGCAGGGTCTTCCCCACGTTCCCCCCTACGGCTCTGCAGAGCATCCAGCACAGGCCGCAGCTCCTGTGTGAGGCGTCTCCTCCCCCAACCCGGCCTGCACAAGGCTGAAGAAAGAGTCTATGTAAGTGCTGCTGCTGTCTGCAGGGGGAGAGGGGGGGGGTAACTGTGGGGGATCAGCAGTACAGTGTTGGGGTGTATGTAATTGTAGGGTGGGGGGTGATGGGCAGCTTCATACCCCACAGTCTATACTTTCTCATCTTTCTCATCCTTTCCACCTTAGCTCAGGAGCCTCTGCAGCTTCAGTGGGGAGGAGGAGGAGGAGGGAAATTAGCATAGAACCTCTGTCTGATGGTTTAACCCTTTCTAGACTGCACCCAGCTACAAAAAGTTACTGCACTATGTGTGTGAAGAGTTCAATGTGCAAAGTGTGATATCTTATGGTATGTATAGTGTGCTGCTAATGCTCTATGTATGTGTGATGTCCTATGTTACGTATACTGTGCTATTTGTGTTGTGTGATGTCCATACTGTGTAGTATACTAGTGTGTGTATGTATATGTATGTATGTTTGTGTGTGTATGTATATATATATATATATATATATATATATATATAAATGTATGTAAGGGTACAAACACACACGGCTTATACGCTGCGTATTTACTGCTGCGATACGCAGCAGATACGCAGCAGATACGATCTAAATAACTGAACCCAGTATAAAATCTGCTGCGTATCTACTGCGTATCTGCTGTGTGTGTTTGTACCCTAAGTACATATCTATTGATCTGTCTGTATATGTACTAGAGATGAGAGAACTTAGGGTAGCTTCACACGTACCAGATTGGAAGCGGATTTCAAGCTGCGAGTCTGGTAGTGTGATTTTCAATAGGGTTACATACCAGCAGCAGAACTTAGGGTGCGTTTACACAGACAGATTTATCTGACAGATCTTTGAAGCCAAAACCAGGCACATACTATAAACAGGGATCAGGTCATAAAGGAAAGACTGGGATCTATCCTCTTTTAAAATCCATTCCTGGCTTTGGCTTCCAAAATCTGTCAGATAAATCTCTCTGTGTAAACGCACCCTTACTTTCCCCTGCAAGTATGTAACCCAGCCCCTTTAACCCCCTGCTGCCCGCAGCATACATTACCTCAGTCGGTCCCGCTCAGCCAATCAGTGCACAGCCGCGCTGCAGTCACTGATTGGCTGAGCAGGACTGACGGGAGCCTCACATGCAGCAGCGGCACTGAGCAGGTAATATATGCTGGGTGGTGGTGGTGGTGGTGGTGGTGGTGGGGGGGGGGTTAAAGGGGTTGGGTTACATACGTGCAGCAGGATGTAAATTTTGCTGCGGATATGTAACCCCATTGAAAATCACACTACGAGGATTCGCAGCGGATTTCGCTGCAAACTCACAGCGTGAAATCCACTGTGAATCCACCCTTACAGTAAGTTCCACAACCAGACCCAGATAGTGCAACTGTTGAATAATGCAGCCTGGAAAAAAAAAGATACAGCTAGAACATCCAGTTCTGGTTTAAACTTACCATAGGTTTATTATGGTACATCCACACATACCACATGTGAGGTAGATTTCATGCTGGGAGTATCACAGTGAAATCTGCTGCGATACTGATTTCTATTACAGTCTATGGCACTCCATTCTTGAGGCGGATTTTAATTCTGCTGGAAGAATGTATAGTGCCATAGACTTGTAAAAGATAAAGCAAACCAATCACTTAGTCCCGGTAGCGCTACTAGCGATGCCCGGAAGATGCCAGAACGCTCCCTTACCATGTGTTCTCTGTCTTCTGTAGAATGTTTAGCTGCTGAAATGAAGTCTATTATTTTGGCACATGAAACAAGCAGAGAGCCGGGAACTAGTCACGGCTCTCTGCCTGTCCGCGAACTCTGCAGGATGACTGACAGGAAAAGAGGTCACTTAGAAGCCTCTTTTCCTGTCAATCATCTCAGAACACATCCTTTTTTTAACGTACACAAAAATTCAGTCTACCACGTTTTTGTGTACGTTAAAAAAGCAGATGCGTTTTTTTTTTTTTATAATGGAAGTCAGTGGAAAAACTAATCAAAATAAATGCACACAAGTACAAAAACATAGCGTGAACCCAGCATTAGTAAATTCAGTGGGACCTGCGCCTGCTCCAGAGGAGGTGTGTGTGTGTGTGTGTGTGTGGGGGGGGGGTGCTTTTTTCAGAGTCGCCCTGTTGCCAAAATGGCCTAGAAACTGCCCTGCACCAGCCGATGGTATCACACACAATGGGATTAGATACAGTCATCTGCTCTCATTACACTGTAGGATAATATCAGCCTTGTAGGTGGGCGCACCTGCTGCAGACATCTGATAGTGAGTGGTATATGTACTATGGAAGGACTACAGCTGTGTTGTGCTGGGACTTGTAGTCCTCCCCTCAGTGACTCACCCACTCTCCCTCATGCAGTACATTGGAGTCATGGCTGGCATGTCCCTCCTTGTTGAAGCACTGGGTACTTGTCCCTCCATCCATCTCCTCCCCTGCGCTGCTCCTCACACACAACACCCTCAGCTCTGCTGATCTCTGTGAGGGGAGGGGGGAGGAGGCTTTGTTTATGTTTCTGTCAGGGCTGTTATCTGATGCTGCTGTCAGAGTCTGTACTCTAAGTACGGATCTGCAGGGAGGGGGCGTGTCCAGCAGGAATGCAGAAATAACTCAGAGCCAGACAGAGCTGAAAGGGGATAATCAGCCTTATGTATTTAAAAAACGGTTCATTTTAGGTTATTAATGTATATTGCAAAAATTGTTATCATGCCCTAAGCTAACTAAAACTGAAAGGTCAAAATATTTTATAGTTATGCTTTAAGTATTCTTCTACCTCATCCTCCAACATCCTGACCAAATAAAGTACTACTTAAGTTGGGACTCTCACAACATCCCCCTCTCTGCTCTTCTCATTCTTTGTACCTCTCAACACGCAACCCAATCAGCACAACTACACCCTTCACTATACTCCTAATGCTAATGATGGGCATTTAAGTGTCAGTGACCGGAGCTTCGCTCCTGTCACTGTCAGATTGGGACCCCCTCAGTGTAATGCGGGATTCCGATCATTGTAACTGACTGTCAGAGGTCCCTTACCTTCCTCCCGGTAGTCAGATGGAAGATCCATGCATAGAGTTTGCCACAGGAAGGCTCTATGCATTAATCACAGATAACACTGATCAATGCTATGCTATGGTATAGTATTGATCAGTGTTAGTAATATAATGTAAAAAGGGTTACTAGTAAAAAATAAAGAATTAAAAAAAAAACATTATATAGGCCCTCCTCCTGCGTAATTGTCTGATCTATTAAAATAAAACAATATTATTCCAGCACGGTAAACGGTGTAATCAAAAAGCAGTAAAAAAAAATGCAGGGATTGATGATTTTTTTTACATTTCATTACATTTTATTAATTTTTTAAAAAATTTATAAAAAGTGATCAGTATGTCCGATCTACACAAATATGGTACTAATAAAAGCTAGAGATAATGGCGCAAAATATGACAACCTATACAGCCCTGTAGGTGAAAAAATAAAATCGTTATAGGAGTCACAATAGGGCAATTGTAATCATACCTATAGGCAAAAAATAAGTTTTACTGTTAAAAAAAAACCTGTAAAACAATAAAAAGCTATACAAGCATACTGCTGTATTCAGACTGACCTATAGAATAAAGATATAATGTGGGTTTTGCCGTAAAATGCATTACGTAAATATCTAACACCCCCCAAAAACAAAATTTGCGGAATTGTATTTTTTTCCCCCAATAAATAATATTTTGGGCGCCATTACAAAGTATACCGGTTCCTTAAAAAACAAGACTTTACATGGTCCTGTAGATGGAAAAATAAAAGAGGTATAGCTCTTAGTAGGTGAGGAAAAAACAAAAAGCAAAACTGAAAATTGGCGCGGTCCTTTGGGGCACTCTGCCCTTAAGGGGTTAAGGAGGCTTGCGTAATACTCTCCGGTTATACTGCAGCACTGATGTAGGTAATCCACCAATACAATACTTTTTACCAAAAACAGACGCATGACTAAGAAATTAGTAATAACTAGAGATGAGCAAACATGCTCGTCCGAGCTTGGTACTCGTTTGAGTATTAGGGTACTTGAAGGTGCTCAGTACTCGGGCGAGCATCTGGCGATACTTGAGGAAATGGCATCTTCATCTTCCTGCATGTTTGGCGGCTTTTTCTTAGCCAATCAACATGCAGGGGAGACTATGGGACCTCCTACCTTCACATGTGAACTCCTGCACGTCGATAGCAGTGATTGGCTGGCCAGATTAGATGACCTGGGCAAATAAGAATCAGGTCCCGCAATGCTTGCTTCAGACGCAGGCTGGATGAGCTTAGGGAGAGAGCTGCTGTCTGTCATAGAGAGTGTTAGGGTGGGGAAAATAGTGTCTGTTATGGTGCTTTACAGAGATTTATTTGACAGATTTTGGAAGCCAAAGCCAGGAACAGACTATAAACAGGGAACAGGTCATAAAGGAAAGACTGAAATTCCTCCTCTTGTCAAATCCATTCCTGGCTTTGGCTTCCAAAATCTGTCAGATAAATCTCTTTGTGTAAACGCACCATTAGGCAGGAATCATCCACAAAGTACCCAACAGTCCTTCTACATTTTTTGGCCTCCTCTTGGCTGCTGGCTGGGGCTTGTAGTGCAGCTACCACCAATCTGGCTGCACGCTGTGCAGAGCGACAGGTGCCAGAAAGGGGACAGCAGGTGGTCCACAAAGACCCAAAAGAAATTGCCCAAAGTCCTCTCAGTATTAATTTTTGCTGCTGCTGTTCCTTGGCTTGCTGAGATCTGTAGTGCAGCTACACCTTTCCTGGCTGTGCAGTGTCCATTTCGACGGGTGCTCTAAAACATACAGCACCTGGTACCTGGTACACACAGACTCCATGGACCACTACACCAAAAGTCCTCTCAGTACTCCTTTTTGCTGCAGCATCTTGGCTTGCTGGGACCTGTAAGGCAGCTACACCTGTCCTTGCTGTCAGTGTCGGACTGGCCCACCAGAGGACCAGAGGATCCTCTGAGGGCCCCCAGATTTAGAACCTGCACAAATACAGACTGACATGTTGTTTCTCACTGGTTCTTCATTAGTGGGCCCCCAGAACCATTTCCTCTGGTGGGCCCCAGATGCCCCAGTCCGACACTGCTTGCTGTGCAATGTAACGAGTGCTCTAAAACATATAGCACCTGGTACACACAGACTCCATAGATTACACCAAAAGTCCTCTCAGTACTCCTTTTTGCTGCAGCATCTTGGCTTGCTGGGACATGTAGGGCAGCTACACCTATCCTGGCCGCATACTGCAACTTACGCTATTTAACCTCTTAAGGACCCATGACGTACCGGTACGTCATGGATCACTGTCACTTAAGGACCCATGACGTACCGGTACGCGGGTCCTTTAAGAGGGCGCCGCGGACCGGCCGCATGCGATCGGGAGAGATGGCCTGCAGAAATACACTGCAGGCCATCTCTCCCTGTCGACATGGGGGGTTGTTAACCCCCCCCCATGCCGACGATCGCTGCTATTGGCTGAAGTATGGAAAGGGTTATTGCTTGTTTGTGTGTCACATGGATCCGTGAACCTATAGGAGTCTTTTCTTCTGTCTTATCAGCTAGGACAGCTAGGAACTGATTTGGATAGAGCAAAGTGGTTGTTAGCAGGGAGCTGCTCATCCCAGTTAACAGGGTCTGGGCTTGTGTCACCCTAGGAGGACGGGTCAACCGACACTGTGGGGCATAAGGTGGTGCGAAGACTCAAAGGTGAAAACACGGGCACAAGTACACTCTTCTTCTTCTTAAAGCGTAACTATAATTTCAGTAGCCAAAAAATGAAACTCCTCACATAAAAAGCCCACGTGTTACCCTTTAAAAAAAGCCCTAAACTGTGTTGATAGCATGTACGCTCGCTGAGATATCCCCAGTTGTTTGGCTCAGAAGAATAAATGAATTTTTCTTCTGGCTGAGAGAAAGTGGGCGTGGCCTATCCCTCATCTCCCTGGCTTTGTCCCTCCATTCACTGAGCAGCACCTTAGCAGATGTATCACACACAGTGGGATTAGATACAGCCCCAACATACAGTATCACAATGTAAGATTAGATACAAAGCACCAGCCCAGGGCTGTTTCTAGCATCGTGCAGGCCGGGCCACTGCACGGGGCGCTGACAGCAAGGGGGCGCCCTACCTACCTCACCACACACAGCATCAGTGACGTTCTGCACAGGGCAGCAGGCTCTGATGTCTGATGCGCCCCCACACACAGCACCTGGCTCCTGGGGGCTCCATTGTGGCCTGGGAGTTAACTGAAGAGGATAGAGGAGGCAGCAGGGTCTTCCCCACGTTCCCCCCTACGGCTCTGCAGAGCATCCAGCACAGGCCGCAGCTCCTGTGTGAGGCGTCTCCTCCCCCAACCCGGCCTGCACAAGGCTGAAGAAAGAGTCTATGTAAGTGCTGCTGCTGTCTGCAGGGGGAGAGGGGGGGGGTAACTGTGGGGGATCAGCAGTACAGTGTTGGGGTGTATGTAATTGTAGGGTGGGGGGTGATGGGCAGCTTCATACCCCACAGTCTATACTTTCTCATCTTTCTCATCCTTTCCACCTTAGCTCAGGAGCCTCTGCAGCTTCAGTGGGGAGGAGGAGGAGGAGGGAAATTAGCATAGAACCTCTGTCTGATGGTTTAACCCTTTCTAGACTGCACCCAGCTACAAAAAGTTACTGCACTATGTGTGTGAAGAGTTCAATGTGCAAAGTGTGATATCTTATGGTATGTATAGTGTGCTGCTAATGCTCTATGTATGTGTGATGTCCTATGTACGTATACTGTGCTATTTGTGTTGTGTGATGTCCATACTGTGTAGTATACTAGTGTGTGTATGTATATGTATGTATGTTTGTGTGTGTATGTATATATATATATATATATATATATATATATATATATATATATATATAAATGTATGTAAGGGTACAAACACACACGGCTTATACGCTGCGTATTTACTGCTGCGATACGCAGCAGATACGCAGCAGATACGATCTAAATAACTGAACCCAGTATAAAATCTGCTGCGTATCTACTGCGTATCTGCTGTGTGTGTTTGTACCCTAAGTACATATCTATTGATCTGTCTGTATATGTACTAGAGATGAGAGAACTTAGGGTAGCTTCACACGTACCAGATTGGAAGCGGATTTCAAGCTGCGAGTCTGGTAGTGTGATTTTCAATAGGGTTACATACCAGCAGCAGAACTTAGGGTGCGTTTACACAGACAGATTTATCTGACAGATCTTTGAAGCCAAAACCAGGCACATACTATAAACAGGGATCAGGTCATAAAGGAAAGACTGGGATCTATCCTCTTTTAAAATCCATTCCTGGTTTTGGCTTCAAAGATCTGTCAGATAAATCTCTCTGTGTAAACGCACCCTTACTTTCCCCTGCAAGTATGTAACCCAGCCCCTTTAACCCCCTGCTGCCCGCAGCATACATTACCTCAGTCGGTCCCGCTCAGCCAATCAGTGCACAGCCGCGCTGCAGTCACTGATTGGCTGAGCAGGACTGACGGGAGCCTCACATGCAGCAGCAGCACTGAGCAGGTAATATATGCTGGGTGGTGGTGGTGGTGGTGGTGGTGGTGGGGGGGGGGGGTTAAAGGGGTTGGGTTACATACGTGCAGCAGGATGTAAATTTTGCTGCGGATATGTAACCCCATTGAAAATCACACTACGAGGATTCGCAGCGGATTTCGCTGCAAACTCACAGCGTGAAATCCACTGTGAATCCACCCTTACAGTAAGTTCCACAACCAGACCCAGATAGTGCAACTGTTGAATAATGCAGCCTGGAAAAAAAAAAGATACAGCTAGAACATCCAGTTCTGGTTTAAACTTACCATAGGTTTATTATGGTACATCCACACATACCACATGTGAGGTAGATTTCATGCTGGGAGTATCACAGTGAAATCTGCTGCGATACTGATTTCTATTACAGTCTATGGCACTCCATTCTTGAGGCGGATTTTAATTCTGCTGGAAGAATGTATAGTGCCATAGACTTGTAAAAGATAAAGCAAACCAATCACTTAGTCCCGGTAGCGCTACTAGCGATGCCCGGAAGATGCCAGAACGCTCCCTTACCATGTGTTCTCTGTCTTCTGTAGAATGTTTAGCTGCTGAAATGAAGTCTATTATTTTGGCACATGAAACAAGCAGAGAGCCGGGAACTAGTCACGGCTCTCTGCCTGTCCGCGAACTCTGCAGGATGACTGACAGGAAAAGAGGTCACTTAGAAGCCTCTTTTCCTGTCAATCATCTCAGAACACATCCTTTTTTTAACGTACACAAAAATTCAGTCTACCACGTTTTTGTGTACGTTAAAAAAGCAGATGCGTTTTTTTTTTTTTTTTATAATGGAAGTCAGTGGAAAAACTAATCAAAATAAATGCACACAAGTACAAAAACATAGCGTGAACCCAGCATTAGTAAATTCAGTGGGACCTGCGCCTGCTCCAGAGGAGGTGTGTGTGTGTGTGTGTGTGGGGGGGGGGGTGCTTTTTTCAGAGTCGCCCTGTTGCCAAAATGGCCTAGAAACTGCCCTGCACAAGCCGATGGTATCACACACAGTGGGATTAGATACAGTCATCTGCTCTCATTACACTGTAGGATAATATCAGCCTTGTAGGTGGGCGCACCTGCTGCAGACATCTGATAGTGAGTGGTATATGTACTATGGAAGGACTACAGCTGTGTTGTGCTGGGACTTGTAGTCCTCCCCTCAGTGACTCACCCACTCTCCCTCATGCAGTACATTGGAGTCATGGCTGGCATGTCCCCCCTGGGTGAAGCACTGGGTACTTGTCCCTCCATCCATCTCCTCCCCTGCGCTGCTCCTCACACACAACACCCTCAGCTCTGCTGATCTCTGTGAGGGGAGGGGGGAGGAGGCTTTGTTTATGTTTCTGTCAGGGCTGTTATCTGATGCTGCTGTCAGAGTCTGTACTCTAAGTACGGATCTGCAGGGAGGGGGCGTGTCCAGCAGGAATGCAGAAATAACTCAGAGCCAGACAGAGCTAAAAGGGGATAATCAGCCTTATGTATTTTAAAAACGGTTCATTTTAGGCTATTAATGTATATTGCAAAAATTGTTATCATGCCCTAAGCTAACTAAAACTGAAAGGTCAAAATATTTTATAGTTACGCTTTAAGTATTCTTCTACCTCATCCTCCAACATCCTGACCAAATAAAGTACTACTTAAGTTGGGACTCTCACAACATCCTCCTCTCTGCTCCTCTCATTCTTTGTACCTCTCAACACGCAACCCAATCAGCACAACTACACCCTTCACTATACTCCTAATGCTAATGATGGGCATTTGAGTGTCAGTGACCGGAGCTTCGCTCCTGTCACTGTCAGATTGGGACCCCCTCAGTGTAATGCGGGATTCCGATCATTGTAACTGACTGTCAGAGGTCCCTTACCTTCCTCCCGGTAGTCAGATGGAGGATCCATGCATAGAGTTTGCCACAGGAAGGCTCTATGCATTAATCACAGATAACACTGATCAATGCTATGCTATGGTATAGTATTGATCAGTGTTAGTAATATAATGTAAAAAGGGTTACTAGTAAAAAATAAAGAATTAAAAAAAAAACCATTATATAGGCCCTCCTCCTGCGTAATTGTCTGATCTATTAAAATAAAACAATATTATTCCTGCACGGTAAACGGTGTAATCAAAAAGCAGTAAAAAAACTGCAGGGATTGATGATTTTTTTTACATTTCATTACATTTTATAAATTTAAAAAAAAAATTATAAAAAGTGATCAGTATGTCCGATCTACACAAATATGGTACTAATAAAAGCTAGAGATAATGGCGCAAAATATGACAACCTATACAGCCCTGTAGGTGAAAAAATAAAATCGTTATAGGAGTCACAATAGGGCAATTGTAATCATACCTATATGCAAAAAATAAGTTTTACTGTTAAAAAAAAACCTGTAAAACAATAAAAAGCTATACAAGCATATTGCTGTATTCAGACTGACCTATAGAATAAAGATATAATGTGGGTTTTGCCGTAAAATGCATTACGTAAATATCTAACACCCCCCAAAAACAAACTTTGTGGAATTGTATTTTTTCCCCCCAATAAATAATATTTTGGGCGCCATTACAAAGTATACCGGTTCCTGAAAAAAACAAGACTTTACATGGCCCTGTAGATGGAAAAATAAAAGAGGTATAGCTCTTAGTAGGTGAGGAAAAAACAAAAAGCAAAACTGAAAATTGGCGCGGTCCTTTGGGGCACTCTGCCCTTAAGGGGTTAAGGAGGCTTGCGTAATACTCTCCGGTTATACTGCAGCACTGATGTAGGTAATCCACCAATACAATACTTTTTACCAAAAACAGACGCATGACTAAGAAATTGGTAATAACTAGAGATGAGCAAACATGCTCGTCCGAGCTTGGTACTCGTTTGAGTATTAGGGTACTTGAAGGTGCTCAGTACTCGGGCGAGCATCTGGCGATACTTGAGGAAATGGCATCTTCATCTTCCTGCATGTTTGGCGGCTTTTTCTTAGCCAATCAACATGCAGGGGAGACTATGGGACCTCCTACCTTCACATGTGAACTCCTGCACGTCGATAGCAGTGATTGGCTGGCCAGATTAGATGACCTGGGCAAATAAGAATCAGGTCCCGCAATGCTTGCTTCAGACGCAGGCTGGATGAGCTTAGGGAGAGAGCTGCTGTCTGTCATAGAGAGTGTTAGGGTGGGGAAAATAGTGTCTGTTATGGTGCTTTTTACAGAGATTTATTTGACAGATTTTGGAAGCCAAAGCCAGGAACAGACTATAAACAGGGAACAGGTCATAAAGGAAAGACTGAAATTCCTCCTCTTGTCAAATCCATTCCTGGCTTTGGCTTCCAAAATCTGTCAGATAAATCTCTTTGTGTAAACGCACCATTAGGCAGGAATCATCCACAAAGTACCCAACAGTCCTTCTACATTTTTTTGGCCTCCTCTTGGCTGCTGGCTGGGGCTTGTAGTGCAGCTACCACCAATCTGGCTGCACGCTGTGCAGAGCGACAGGTGCCAGAAAGGGGACAGCAGGTGGTCCACAAAGACCCAAAAGAAATTGCCCAAAGTCCTCTCAGTATTAATTTTTGCTGCTGCTGTTCCTTGGCTTGCTGAGATCTGTAGTGCAGCTACACCTTTCCTGGCTGTGCAGTGTCCATTTCGACGGGTGCTCTAAAACATACAGCACCTGGTACCTGGTACACACAGACTCCATGGACCACTACACCAAAAGTCCTCTCAGTACTCCTTTTTGCTGCAGCATCTTGGCTTGCTGGGACCTGTAAGGCAGCTACACCTGTCCTTGCTGTCAGTGTCGGACTGGCCCACCAGAGGACCAGAGGATCCTCCGAGGGCCCCCAGATTTAGAACCTGCACAAATACAGACTGACATGTTGTTTCTCACTGGTTCTTCATTAGTGGGCCCCCAGAACCATTTCCTCTGGTGGGCCCCAGATGCCCCAGTCCGACACTGCTTGCTGTGCAATGTAACGAGTGCTCTAAAACATATAGCACCTGGTACACACAGACTCCATAGATTACACCAAAAGTCCTCTCAGTACTCCTTTTTGCTGCAGCATCTTGGCTTGCTGGGACATGTAGGGCAGCTACACCTATCCTGGCCGCATACTGCAACTTACGCTATTTAACCTCTTAAGGACCCATGACGTACCGGTACGTCATGGATCACTGTCACTTAAGGACCCATGACGTACCGGTACGCGGGTCCTTTAAGAGGGCGCCGCGGACCGGCCGCATGCGATCGGGAGAGATGGCCTGCAGAAATACACTGCAGGCCATCTCTCTCTGTCGACGTGGGGGGTTGTTAACCCCCCCCCATGCCGACGATCGCTGCTATTGGCTGATCAGTTCAGATCAGCCAATAGTGGCGATCGGAACCTTTCCGGGCCATCGGTGACCCGATGACCCGGAAAATAATGGCGGCCGGTGCTGTCCGAGACAGCACCAACCGCCATTACTGTTAGAAGTAATGGTGGCCACGGTGCCACGTCTCGATCGCCGTGACCGGACGGCCAAAAATGATAAATACCTGCTCTGGACCCCTCAGCTAGGTAACTGAGGGGTCCAGAGCAGGTATTTGGCCATACTCACCGGATCCCGGGGTCCCGATCGGTGTTTTCCGGGTTCCGTGACGTCATCTTCTTCCGTTCGGGTCTTCGGCCTTTTCTGTCGGCCCCTCGGATGTCCTCGACTTTTTTTTTTCGGCGCTCTGCTGCCCTCTAGCGGCATGTTCAGCATGTAGTAAATGTTTTGGGTTTTTTTTCCGCACCCTTACGCCGCTGAGTGTTGATCTGCATCGCACGTAAGTCGTAAGTGCGCTGCTAATCAGCAACTCCTCCTTTTTGGCGTAGGGTGTTTTTTTCTATATCCTACTGCCACGGTCTGCTGATAAGTGCCGCACATAAGTGTGCCATTTATCAGCAACACCATTTTTAGCGTAGGTTTTTTTTTTTAGACTGAATGTTAAAAAAAACATAAAAAACACTACATTACACTACACCACTACATACCCCATATACCAATCCCTATATAAAAATGGCCCCCAGGGCGTTTTCGGTGTCGGACGCATATGCTATTATTGCCTCCAACACCGAAATAGCCAGTGAGGATGAATGGGGGATCCTTCTTTCCTCCATTCTTCCTCATCCTCATCATCCAGTGATGTGTCTGGGGGTAGCGTAGCGTACGCTGACCCCAGACACGTCTTTTCCGCCAGTACCGTCCCAATAAGAGATGACGGTATGGCGTGAAATTCTACAAACTCTGTGAGAGTACCTCAGGGTACACTTACAGATTTAGGGTACATGCACACTGCGGAATGGCGAAGGATAACCCTTTGTGCATTCCGCAGCTGGCACCCACCAGCGGACTGATGCAGGCGTGTGTCTCAACCCATCTCATAGACTCCATCCTATGCACGGGCAGATTTCATCGTCCATCCAAAGAATGAACACATTGGACGGAGAGAGGAATCCGCCCGTGCATAGAATGGAGTCTTTGACACGGACGGAGACGCGCGCCCGCATCAGTCTGCCGGTGGGTGCCAGCAGCAGAATGCACAAAGGGTTATCCTTCGCCATTCAGCAGTGTACATGTACCATTACAGTGTATGAAGGAAGGGACACCCAAATCCACCCCCAGATGCCCCCAGATGAACCCCCCCCCCCCATCCTTGGAGTTAGTGGAAAGATCGTTCGGGAACTGATCTTCCCACAGCTGGATAAAGGTTACCACCCGTACGGGGATAACTTTTATACCAGCACCCCCTCTTCCGGTCCCTCGCTGCCCGTGCTACTGTAGCTTGCAGCACGATCCAAAAATATCAGAAGCAGCCATGGAGCGGACCCAGTGCTTCTGGATATGAAGGACCACATATCGCACCAGGACAACATTTTCCAGGTGACGTCCCCCGCACTGGAGAATGGGAGACCCCAGAAGTGCAGAGTGTGGCGTAACAGGGGTATCAGGAAGGACACCATTTTCCAGTGTGACACCTGTCCTGATCACCCTGGCATCTGCATACTGGATCGCTTCAAGGCGTACCACACGTCATCAGAGTTCTACATTGTCTAAATTCTGTCCCTTATTCCTATTTCAGGGGTCACGTTGATCCGGGGATTATTCTGATTGCCATTATGGAATCGGGAAGGAATTTTTCCCCTGTGATGAGGCTACTGTTGTCTGCCTTACGAGGATTTTTTGCCTTCCTCTTGATCAACACAGGTTGAATTTGATGGACACCTGTCATTTTCAACCTTATAAACTAATAATTGGCCTAATACCCCCAAATAAATTAGAATTGTCCCTTTTCCCCAGCTAAATAGGTATGGCCGTCATTCCCATTAGAGGATGCCATGATGCAATTACAAAGCCTCTGTGCGTTCAGGACAGTAGAAACCCCCCACAAGTGACCCCATTCTGGAAACTACACCCCATAAGGAATCTAACAAGGGGGGCAGCGGGGATATGGCCCCCTGGTGATAGCCACATTTGGGACGTGAAAATGAAAAAAATGGTATTTTTTATTTTCACGGCACATGTTCTACATATGTGCCTGTTACCAGTGGGGTCCATATGCTCACTGCACCCCTTGTTAGATTCCTTATGGGGTGTAATTTCCAGAATGGGGTCACTTGTGGGGGGTTTCTACTGTCCTGGCAACACAGGAGCTTTGTAATTGCTACATGGCCTCCATCCTCCATTCCAGCCTCTAAATGGCGCTCTGTCCCTTTGGTGGCTTGCCCTGTGCCCATATGGCACATTATGTCCACATGTGGGGTATTTTCGTACACAGGGGAAATTACCATACACGCTTTGCATTTATTTTCTTTTTTAACCCCTTGTGGAAATGGAAAAAAATCAAGGCTAGACCAACATTTAGTGTAATTTTTTTAAAAATTTTTACTCTAAATCATTGATCTTGTGTTGATTTTTTCATTTTCACAAAGGGCTAAAAGATAATAAAAACACAAAATGTGTAGAGCAATTTCCCCTGAGTACGGAAATACCCCACATGTGGACATAAAGCGCCATGCGGGTGCAGGGTAAGCCTCCAAAGGGAAGGAGCGCCATTTGGTTTTTTGAGGTTGGATTTGGCTAGAATGGATGATGAACGCCATGTCGCATTTACAGAGCCATCGTGCTACCAAGACAGTGGAAACGCCCCACAAGTGACCCCATTCTGGAAACTACACCCCTCAAGGAATCTAAGAAGGGGTGCAATGAGGATATGGACCCCTTGATGACGGGCACATTTGTACCGTGAAAGTGAAAAAATGAAAATTTTCACTTTCACATCACATTTTTCCACATTTGTGCCCGTCACCAGTGGGGTCCATATGCTTACTGCACCCCTTGTTAGATTCCTTAAGGGGTGTAGTTTTGGCAGCACGAGGGCTCTGTAAATGCGACATGGCCCTTGAAATCCATTCCAGTGAAATCCAGCTTCCAAAAGCCAATTGGCGCTCCTTCCCTTTGGACGCTCGCCCTGCGCCCGCTTGGCACTTTATGTCCACATTTTGGGTATTTCCGTACTCAGGAGAAACTGCGCTACATGTTTTGTGTTTTTTTTTCCTTTTATCCCTTTGTGAAAATAAAAAAATTGAAGGCTAGAACAACGTTTTAGTGTAAAAAATACTTTCGTCTTTTTTCACGCCATATTGTTCGGAAAATCTGTGAAGCACCTGTAGGGTCCAGATGCTCACCTCACCCCTTGTTACATTCCTTGAGGGGTGTAATTTTCTAAATGGTGTCTCTTTAGGGGTGTTTTTTATGTTTTGGCACCCCAGAGCCTCTGCCAACCTGAAGTGGTACAGTCAGAAATGACCAAATATAACGGAGCCATTGAAATTCACTAGGCGCTCCTTTGTATCTGAGGCTTGTGGTTCCGTCAAACAATGCATTAGGGTATTTCTATAAAGTGCAGAAACGGGGCAATAAATATTGGGGTGCATTTCTCTGGTAATAGGTTTATAATTATAAAAAATATTGGATTACAATAAAATCTCTGCACAGAAAATTAAAATTTTCACATTTCTTACACACTTAGCTTTTATTTTTGTGACTCCCCTAAAGGGTTAAAAAACTTTTTGGATGTGCTTTTGTAGAGTTTAGGGGGTGCAGTTTCTGAAATGGGGTGCTTTGTGGGGCTTTCTAACATACAGTCCCCTCAAATACACTTTAATAACCTGAACAGGTCCCTAAAAATATCTGATTTTGAAATTTTACTGAAAATTTGGAAAATTGCTGCTAATGTTTTAAGCTTTCTATTGTCTAAAAAAATGAAATATAGTTTAATAAATGCCGCCATCATAAAGTAGACATGTTGCTAATGCTATTTAGTATATAATTTATGTGCCATAACCATTTTCTGTATAAGCAGAAAGGTTTCAAAGTTTGAAAAATGCATTTTTTCACATTTTTTCCACGTTATTTTGGTGTTTTTCATAAAGATTCGTTATAAGTATCGACTCCAATTTACCAGAAATGTAAAGTACAATATGTCACGAGAAAACAATCCCAGAATCAGCCGGATAGGTAAAAGCATCCCGAAGTTATTAATGAATAAAGTGACACAGGTCATATTCATAAAATTTGCTCCGGTCCTTAAGGCCATTTCAGGCCTGGTCCTTAAGGGGTTAAAAAAAAAACACCTTAGTGGTATATTCTTGGCTTGCCTAATACTGATGAGTGCTGTCTGTTAGTTATCAAAGCATTTTAGCGGTACATTTTAGGCTCGCCAAATACTGGTGTGTGCTCTTCCGCACTATTCTCAAAAGTCTAGTGAATACGCTTTTGCTATCTGTTTGATTTACTGCACTGGAGTGAATGTGTGTGTCCTCTCAGTTACATTTACTCCATACCAGTGAATGAGAGTGTCCTCTCAGTTACATTCACTCCAGCCCAGTGAATCAGTGTGTCCTCTCAGTTTTATTCACTCCAGTCTAGTCAACAAGTGTGTGTGCTCTGCGGCACACCAACCACAGTCTAGTAAATAAGTTTTTGCTATCTGTTTGATTCACTGCACTGGAGTGTGTGTGTGTCCTCCCAGTTACTTTCACTCCAGTTCAGTGAATCAGTGTGTCTTCTCAGTTACATTAACTCCAGTCTTCCACGCAGTCCACCTATGTTAGCCAAGGGAGTGGAAATGTGGCTCCTCCAGTTCAACCCCCAGCCTGGCCCCTCCATGGAAATTAGGGATTCAGATCTGGTATACTCCCAGGAACTCTTTTCAGGAACCTTCTCAGAGAGTCACAAACCATTGCTCAGAAGCAACCTGAGCAGTTGCTCTGTCCCGATGCCCAAAATATCAAACTTTCGCAGTCTGTGGGTGATGAGAGTGGGGACTTGCAAGTAGTGTGTGAAGAGGTGTTGGATGGTGATGAGACACGGTTGTCAGACAGTGATGTTGTTGTCAGGGCATTAAGTCTGAAGAAAGTGAGGATGACCTACGGACTGTGGTGTGCAACCTGTGCCACACCAGGCAGTGACAACAGAGTGACCAAGTTAGATGAAGTAGCAGCTGAACCAGCCAAAAAATGTAGCCTGACACAGCATGGGGTTGACAACAGAGTGACCAAGTTAGATGAGTTAGCAGCTGAACCACCCAAAAATGTAGCCTGACACAGCATGGTGGTGACAAATGAGTGACCAAGTTAGATGGGGTAGTAGCTGTCACCGAATGTGACCCTGGGTCGGCTCACGTGCTGCCCACACTGAGGATTGAGGGGCCTATCTCAGTCATGGTTTCTAAGGCTTATTATGCCTCTCCCTCCAACTCCTCCTCCTTCTCTCAATTACCATCCGTGAGAACAGCGCCTTCAGTCGGTAGTTCTAGGCGCAGCAACACTGCCGTGGGTAAGCGGCAACATGCGGTGCTGAAACTGATGAACTTATGTGACGTGCCTACGCGATGGAATCCCAAGTTACATATGTTAGCCAGGGTTTACCAGCACCGCAGATCGATTGTAGACTGGCAGATGACAACTTCCACGAAAAATGGCAGTCAGGTTTGTCAGCTTCCTGAAGTCAACAATGAGGAGTGGACATGGATTTTAGATATATGTCAGGTGTTAAGCCTCTTTGAGGAGTCAACACAGATGGTCAGCGGCAATGCCGCCATTATCAGCGCCACTATCCCGCTGCTTTGTCTGCTGGAAAGTCAGCATGAAGTCAGAGGTTTTGTGCTTGTCACAGGAGATGGGGGAAGAAGATACGATGCTTGATAGCCAGACCACCCTCAGGTCTGTTTATCAGCGCGTATTGTAGGAGGGGGAGGATGAAGAGGAAGAGAAGGAGACTGTTTGCAAGACTGAAGAGAGTACAGATGCTCATTCCTTCTTATCTGTTGAGGGTGTATGAGCTGAAGAGGAGGAGTTGGAGGAGGAGGAAATGGAGAGTCAGCCTATTTAGGAGAGGGAATTCTTGCGTGTTGGGACTCTGGCGCACATGGCTGACTTCATGTTAGGCTGCCTTTCCCGTGACCCTCGCGTTAGAAATATTTTTGACAGCTGGTGGCATCATCACTGATAAGCGTACCCAGCTGTCAACTGACAGCGCTGACAGGCTGACGCGTATTAAAATGAATAAAGGCTGGATTTCAACGGAATTAAACTCACCACCAGCGGAAAGCAGCTCAAAATGAAGATTCTTCATGTATACTCTACTCTTCTCTTCCTCCTCGTCCTCCTCCTCCTCCATCTCTTCTTACACAAACGCTGAACCAACAGGCAATTTTTCTGAGGGCCAACTGGCTCTCTTCTATGTTTGCGGAGGACCACCTACAAGCCCTCTCTCCAATAAATTTTTTAGGAGGGTCAACTAAAGACACTCAAAAACAATTTTTTAGGAGGGTCAACTATAGCCTTTTAACTGGAATCTCATTGATGACTGCTCTACCTCAGTCAAACTTGGTCAATCTGTTGTCACTGCCATTCTGTGTCAGGCAAATTTCTTGGATGGTTCACCTGCTACCTCAGTCAAACTTGGTCAATTTGTTGTCAACGCTATGCTGTGTCCTGCTAAACTTTTGGTTGGTTCACCTGCTACCTCAGTCGAACTTGGTCAATCTGTTATCACCGCCATGCTGTGTCTGGCTAATGGTGGTTTTACACGGAACAATGT
Organism: Dendropsophus ebraccatus; assembly: GCF_027789765.1. Lineage (NCBI taxonomy): Eukaryota > Metazoa > Chordata > Amphibia > Anura > Hylidae > Dendropsophus > Dendropsophus ebraccatus. The sequence goes on from NW_027208600.1 coordinate 21,568, forward strand.
ATCGTTCGAATTTGCACGATAATGGTCGCATTGGAACGATAATCGTACGTGTAAACGCAGCGAACGATCAAGCGATGAGCGAAAAATCGTTCATTTTGATCTTTCAACAAGTTCTCAAATCGTCGTTGATCGTTCGCATTTCCCCTATGTGTGAGATAGGCTTAAGCGATCGCAAAACGAATATTCCGTACGATCTAAACGCCGATCGTTAGAAAAAATTGTTCATTCAATATCGTTAATTGTGCGATTGGGCGAATTATCGCTCTGTGTAAAACCACCATAAATTTTTGGATGGTTTATCTGCTACCTCATCTAACTTGGTCACTCTGTTGTCACCGCCACCGAAGGGAAGGGAAGCCTCCGAAGGGAAGGAGCGCCATTTGGCTTTTGGAGGCTGGATTTGGCTGGAATAGATTTCGAAGGCCATGTTGCATGTAAAAGGCCTCTGTGTTGCTAAGACAGTTGCAACCCCCCACAAGTGACCCCATTATGGAAACTACACCCCTCAGGGAATGTAACAAGTGGTGTAGTGAGCATATGGACCCCACTGGTGACGGGCACAAATGTGGAACAATGTGGCGTGAAAATAAAATATAAAATTTTTTACACTATAATGTTGGTTTAGCCTTGAATTTTTTATTTTCACAAGGGGTTAAAAGAGAAAAAACACACAAAATGTGTAGAGCAATTTCCCCCAAATCCGTAAATACCCCACATGTGGACATAAAGCGCCATGTAGGCGCAGGGCAAGCCTCCGAAGGGAAGGAGCGCCATTTGGATTTTGGAGGCTGAATTTGGCCAGAATGGATTATGAACGCCATGTCGCATTTACAGAGCCCTCGTGCTGCCAAAACACTGGAAACCCCCACAAGTGACCCCATTCTGGAAACTACACCCCTCACGGAATCTAACAAGGGGTGCAATGAGGATATGGACCCCTTGATGATGGGCACATTTGTGCCGTGAAAGTGAAAAAATGAAAATTTTCACTTTCACGTCACATTGTTCCACATTTGTGCCCGTCACCAGTGGGGTCCATATGCTCACTGCACCCCTTGATAGATTTCTTGAGGGGTGTAGTTTCCAGAATGGGGTCACTTGTGGGGGGTTTCCAGTGTTTTGGCAGCACGAGGGCTCTGTAAATGCGACATGGCCCTTGAAATCCATTCCAGTGAAATTCAGCTTCAAAAAGCCAATTGGCACTCCTTCCCTTTGGAGGCTCGTCCTGCGCCCACTTGGCACTTTATGTCCACATGTGGGGTATTTACAAACTCGGAAGAAACTGCACTATACACTTTTTTCCTTTTATCCCTTTAAGAAAACGAAAAATTGAAAGCTAGAACAACGTTTTATTGTAAAAAATAAATTTTTCTTTTTTCATGCCACATTGTTCTGAAAATCTGTGAAGCACCTGTGGGGTCCAAATGCTCACCGCACCCCTTGTTACATTCCTTGAGGGGTGTATTTTTCTAAATGGTGTCCCTTTTTTTTTTAGGTTTTGGCACCCCAGAGCCTCTGCCAACCTGAAGTGGTACAGTCAAAAATGACCAAATAAAACGTTGAAATTCACTAGGCGCTCCTATATATCTGAGGCTTGTGGTTGCGTCAAATAGCACATTAGGGCCACATATGGGGTATTTCTATAAACTGCAGAAACGAGGCAATCAGTATTTGGTTGCATTTCTCTAGTAATAAGTTTATAATTATGAAAAATATTGGATTACAGTAAAATCTCTGCACAGATAATTTAAATTTTCAAATTTCTTACACACTTAGCTTTTATTTCTGTGCCTTCCCTAAAGGGTTAAAAAACTTTCTGGATATGCTCTTGCAGAGTTTAGGGGGTTCAGTTTCTGAAATGGGGTGCTTTGTGGGGCTTTCTCACACACAGTCCCCTCAAATACACTTTTGGGCTAGGTTCACACTATGTAACTGTGCGGCTGTATTTGCGGCTGTAATTGTGCGGCGGTATTTTTGGTGGTTCATGCGTACGCTGGAAAGTATAGGATATACGGCTGCACAGTGCACACTATGTATGAATCTACGGCCCAATCGTAAACGGACCCGTAAAAAATGAACAAGACCATTGTTTGCGGCTGGACATGCGGCCGTGGATTGACAGGCGGTCCGTACGGAGTACTTCAAAAATAGCCGGCAATGATGCCGAATGCCGATGCCTCTAATAGTTAATATATTAAATTAATAAAACACATTTTCTTTGTAATAAAGTCCCTTTCGTTGGTCAATAATTTAATTCTAACGAATCCATCATTTTGCAATTAAATATACTGTTAAAATAAATAGATATATAAATAAATGTATATTTATATATATATTTATTTTTTGACAGTATATTTAATTGCAAAATGATGGATTCGTTAGAATTAAATTATTGAACAACGAAACTGAATTTATTTAATCGAAAATGTGTTTTATTAATTAAATATTAATTAGTACAGGAAGCTCCATAAGCCGTTAATTCATATTGCCGGCAAAAGAGCATTCTGTACTAATCATCACTTTACTTTAATGAAAACATCAAATGTTTCTTCTAATTATGTTATCACAATAGCATTATTAGAAGAAACATTTAGAATTATATGTGCGCTCAGCTGATTGGCTGATCGGCTGAGCGCACATATAATGAGCCGGTCCGCAGTACAGTGACTTCATTGTGCTGCGGACCAGCGAAGAGGCAACATCGGGGTGAGTATACAGCTCTCCCCACCCCCTCCCCAGCACTGCACCTCTCCCAGCAAGGAAGGGGGGGTCAGTTAACCCCTTCCTTGATGGGATGGGTGCAGTCTGACATCAGTCTGGCCCCCAAGGAGTTAAGGGGGATGCAATACATCCTCCCTTAACCCCTTGGGGGCCAGACTGTAAGCAGCGATCTGTAAAGATGCTGCATACTGTAAGGAGCACAACACCGCTCACAATGATGGGTGTTGTGCTCCTGTTTGTGTGTTTTTTGTGTGTTTCTCCCTTTTTGTTTTTCAGATATCGGTATCCTGGGGATTACGTCGGATTCCGTGGACTACGTCGATGACCAGTGTTTTTTTTTTTTTTTTTTTTTAAATAAAATGGTCAATGAGGGGTGTGGGGGTGTTTTTATTTGAATAAATTTTTTTTTTAACTTGTGTCTTGTCTTTATTTCTTTACTTTATAGACGGAATCCATTACTAAGTTGGGGCCTAGTGTTAGCCGGTATAAAATGGCTAACACTAACCCCCTATTATTACCCCAGTACCCAATGCCACCAGGGGTACTGGGAAGAGCCGGGTGCCAGTGGTCCCGGAGCGTCAAAATTGGCGCTCCTGGACTGGGCGGCAGCTGGCTGGTAAGATTTAGGCTGGGGAGGGCCTAAAACAATGGCTCTTCCCACCCTGGGGTTACCAGGCTGCTGTTGTTTGGTTTTTAACCCGGCTGGTTATAAAAATAGGGGGGACCCTATGCGTTTTTTTTATTATTTTTTATTTATTTAAAAAAAAAAAACACGCATAGGGTCCCCCCTATTTTTATAACCAGCCGGGTTAAAAACCAAGCGACAGCAGCCTGATAACACCAGGGTGGGAAGAGCCATTGTTTTAGGCCCTCCCCAGCCTAAATCTTACCAGCCAGCTGCCGCCCGGTCCAGGAGCGCCAATTTTGACGCTCCGGGACCACTGGCACCCGGCTCTTCCCAGTACCCCTGGTGGCATTGGGTACTGGGGTAATAATAGGGGGTTAGTGTTAGCCATTTTATACCGGCTAACACTAGGCCCCAACTTAGTAATGGATTCCGTCTATTAGACGGCTTCCACTACTAAGTCTATAAAGTAAAGAAATAAAGACAAGACACAAGTTAAAAAAATTTTTTATTCAAATAAAAACACCCCCACACCCCTCATTGACCATTTTATTAAAAAAAAAAAAACGCTGGTCATCGACGTAGTCCACGGAATCCGACGTAATCCCCAGGATACCAATATCTGAAAAACAAAAAGGGAGAAACACACAAAAAACACACAAACAGGAGCACAACACCCATCATTGTGAGCGGTGTTGTGCTCCTTACAGTATGCAGCATCTTTACAGATCGCTGCTTACAGTCTGGCCCCCAAGGGGTTAAGGGAGGATGTATTGCATCCCCTTAACCCCTTGGGGGCCAGACTGATGTCAGACTGCACCCATCCCAGCAAGGAAGGGGTTAACTGACCCCCCCTTCCTTGCTGGGAGGGGTGCAGTGCTGGGGAGGGGGTGGGGAGAGCTGTATACTCACCCTGATGTTGCCTCTTCGCTGGTCCGCAGCACAATGAAGTCACTGTACTGCGGACCGGCTCATTATATGTGCGCTCAGCCAATCAGCTGAGCGCACATATAAAATTCTAAATGTTTCTTCTAATAATGCTATTGTGATAACATAATTAAATTTAATTATTGAACAACGAAAGGCACTTTATTACAACGAAAATGTGTTTTATTATTTTAATAGATTAACCATGAGAGGCATCGGCATTAGTGCAGAGGATCGCAAACCCCGGTAATAGCAATTCATGTAAACTGTGTTCCCTGCTTTCCCAGATGCATCCAGAGGTGTTTCCATCACTTTCTTAAGATTTTATTTGTTATTTTTAGTTGAACCAGATTTCCAAGTAAATGACCGTATGTTTTGAGCCGCATGTCTATTTTTTCCCACGGCCGTAGTTTCATCCGCACATTTACAGCCGCATAAAAAATACAGCCGCACAGTTACATAGTGTGAACCTAGCTCCAAAGTGAACAGGTCCCTAAAAATATCTGATTTTGAAATTTTACTGAAAATTTGGAAATTTGCTGCTCATGTTTTAAGCTTTCCATTGTCTAAAAAAAATGAAAGATAGTTTAATAAATGCTGCCAACATAAAGTAGACATGTTGCTAATGCTATTTAATATATAATTTATGTGGAATAACCATTTTCTGTATTAGCGGAAAGGTTTAAAGGTGGAAAATCGCAATTTTTCACAATTTTTCACGTTTATTTGGATTTTTTCATAAAGATTCATTATAAGTATCGACTCCAATTTACCAGAAATGTACAGTACAATATGTCACGAGAAAACAGTCTCAGAACCAGCCGGATAGGTAAAAGCATCCCGAAGTTATTAATGACTAAAGTGACACAGGTCATATTCATAAAATTTGCCTCGGTCCTTAAGGGGTTAAGAGTGACTTGTGTCCCTTTAAGAGCGACTTGGGTCCCTTTAAGAGCGACTTAGGTAACGTCCCTTTAAGACCAACATGGGTCCTGCCTCTTTAAGAGCGACTTGGGCCCCGTCCCTTTAAGAGCCACTTGGGTATCGTCTCTTTAAGAGTGACTCTGCTACTTATAATGGTAAAGATCCTTACTTGGTTACCATGACAATCTTACTCGTGTCAGTGAGACAAAATCGTTAAGGACCTTCCATCTTCTACATCTTCTATTGGCCAATAGTGGACACGTGACTGTGTGGATGTTGTGAGGCATTGACCTTAGAATTTCTATTGGCTGCTATATTTCAGCTATTTGCATATGTGCTGTGATTGGCTGCTAGCGTGTGGGTTAGAGTGTGGCCATTATTTCCAATGGGCCATTATTTTCTATGGGAAATTAGAGGTCTTTAAACATAAATTTCTTAAAAACAACAAAACCAAAAATAGATAGAACACCTGTCAGCGCCGAGGGCTTCGAAACTCAGTTTGAACAGAGTCTGTGCGCAAAGCGGTTCGCTTTGTATTAATCGCAGAAGAATGGCTGGAGGAAGAAGAAACGGAAGAATACGGATTACAATATAGTGCTTTTTCAAGCACTATAACAAGAAGCAACACAAAGCACAACTGTGAATAAGATGACTAGTTCTAACAAGAGGCAGCAATCTGATATATATATAAGTGTAGTGCAAAACCACCCTATGCATTGCATTCCGTTCCCGTAACATGTAACCAGAGGACAGCTAGAGGGGTGAGCAGGGTACAGGACTTAAAGTTTCCTGTTTCCCCTATTCTTTGCCTACAGACTGCCTCCTTCACCCATCTCTTTTTCTTCAATTGCTCAGCAATGTGGGACACAAATCACAAGACCAAAAAGGCCATGACTGCTGGAAACAAGCAGAGTGCAGCACAGGCAGAAGAGGAGGGGGTGGTGTCTGTGTGATGTCACACTTTTGGGAAGGAAAAGAGTAGCATTGTAGTGGAACTACTGCAGGGGGCAACTGGCTGTTGGAGGGGGGCTCTGTCCCTGCTGTCAGCACAAATAGAGGTAACTACATTAGGAGGTGGGGTCCACTGGAGGATTTTCCTGTCCTCTGGTGGGCCAGTGTAACACTGCCACGCTCAGTGACAGCCCACTCAGTCAATCACTCCTAGCTTGTCTAAGCCAGTGCTTATCTCTCTTGTGGTCTATTAAATAGAAATGCCCTACTTACACATGGCTTGATACATTTAGACATTAAAGGCCTCATGTATAAAAACTAAGAAAACATGGTAATGTTCTCCATAGCAGTCAAAAATATTACAGCTTTAATTCTGTAATCTGCGCTAATGATTAATTATTATACCCTATTTCTTAGAGGCATAGATAATTAGTGCCTGGATGGCTAGCATATGCAACCTTTTTTTTTTTTTTTTTTTAACAAAAAATAGTGTAGCTAAGTGATTGTACAAATCACAACTAGTAATTGTTGATTCCGCCATTTTGTTTCTCTAATGTCTGATTTTGTATGTATACCCTCTGAATTGTAAAGTGCTGTAAAATATGCTGGCTCTATATAAATAAATATTATTGATATTGATTACAGGGATATAACCATCTTGAGAAGTTATGCCCTATCCACAGTATCCACAAGATAGGGTATAACTAAGTCTGACCGCTGGGGACCCCGCAAACTTGAGAATGGGGATCCCAAGGTCTCTGCTGAATGGATTCACTCTATTCATTCTCTAGAGAAAGCAAATGCAGGGTTAATCCTGGATAACCTCAATAAAGGTTAAGGATACATTTTCATTTTTCTATTGATTTCATTCCTAAATGCAACTTTATAATAGACCTTATTAGCTCAATTTCCTACAATTTTGCTACTAATCAGACTAAAATTATTCTGAAGTGTCTTCTGTTCTCTGTGTTCCAGATAACAGCTGGAGGAGGTTTACACACCAGCTCAGATAGCAGACAGGAGGAAAAGAGACCAAGAAGAAAAGCTTGCACAGATTAAATTTTTCTGTATACTGGGTGGTAAACTGGGGGCAGCTCTACCCACAGGTGGGTTACTTTACCTACTGGGGCAACCCTCTTATTACTAGGCTACCTACTGAGTATCTATACTTTGGGGCATCTCTATATACTGGGGGCAGCTATACCAACTAGGGGCGGGGTTATTACTGGGCAAACTATCCAACAGATTCTGTAGAGATAAACGATGGATAAAAAATAAAAGAGAAAAACTACGACCAGAGATATCAGGCCCGATGCTGAAACAGATCGGGCCCTCTGAGATGACATCACTTGCAGCACCCGGTGGCTGAACGGGTCTCCCGGGTGCTGCAAATGGCGTAATAAACCATTCAAATCCGGCTTTTGCGGGGCTGAGATTGACAGGGTCAGAAGCTATTGGCCCCTGACCCTGCCAATCACTCTTGTGTCCAGAGGCAGCATTCTGCATCTGGTCACAAAAGTCCTCTCCCCCAGCGCTCCGGCGCATGAGTGGCGTCACTCCTGCACTCAGAGCAGCGAGAAGACGCTGGACCGAGCAGCTAGGTGAGTAGTTTTTGTTTTTTTTTTAACTTGGGTGCCTGCATAGGGATGGGAGAAGTGTAGGGGGAATACCTTTTTGGGGGAGGGGGTTAAATTAAAAAGAATTGCCTACATGGTGAGAGGGGATTAATTCACATGGGATTGCCTACACGAGAGGGGTTTAACTAACTGGATTGCCTACATGGGTTAGGGGTTAACTTGCAGAGGGTTAACTTACTAGGGGAGATAACTATAGGAGGAGTGGACTACCAGGAGAAACAACTGTATGGAGGGAGGAGACTAACTACAAGAGGAGATGGCCACAGAAAGCCTAACTACCATGGGAGATGACTACATGGATGGGGGTAAGTACCAGGGCATGATTAGCTACAGTGAAGTGCCTAGATATGTTATACTACATACTAGTGAGTGGGCTTTCTACTGGGGAGGGTGTACCTTACAGGGGGATGTCTACCTATCAGGGACAGTACCTATAGGGGAAATAGCTACATGAGGATACTACCTACTAGGGGGGCTACCTGTACAGGGAGGCCTAGCTACATATGCACAACTACTATATGTACTATATACTATGCCTAACTACTATATGTATGGGGGGCAAAGAGGATTTGGCTACTATATGAGGGACACAATGATTTAACTACTATATGGATACAGTGGGGACTTAATATTATAAGAGGGAACAGATGGAGCAAATAGATGTGGAGGATAATGATGATGTGGAGGATGATGATGTGGAGAACGAGTGAGGAGCCATATGGAAGATCCTAAGGGGACAACTTATGACCGAGAGAAGTCCTCATGATGGCCTGGGCCAAATGGAGAGGAAAAAGAAAAGTGAGCCCCATTTAAAAGTTTGCTATGGGGCTCAACCATTTCTAGTTACGCCCCTGCTGTAGATGTAGCTGTACTGTAAATTCTGTATTATCACTATGTGGAGGTAATATTGGTCTGTGTGTTGTGGTTCTCTTCAATAGCAGTTCTGGGGGCATTTTTCAATCATTAGGCAGTGGATATTAGTGATGTCACGATACCAGAATTTTGAGTTTGATACCAGTATATTAAGTCAATACTTAATAAAGAACTGAAAAAACCCCAATAGAAATATAATTCCCCCCCACCCCATTTTTAATCCCTTTTTGAAATTTTTTCTAGGATGTGATTTCACTAAAAATCAACAAATTTGGACTTACCGTGCAAGATCAGGAATGTGATCATTTTATAGTTTGAACAATAACACTTCATATATCAGAGTATGCTGAAGGTAGTAGTTATGCACTGTTTCAGCTGTTGGGGTATGCTGGGGCAGTAGTTATGCACTTTTTTAGCTGTTGGGGTATGCTGGGGCAGTTGATAGATAGAAGGGAGGGAGGCTTACAGCAGGGGCAGTGGATCCTGAACGCTTCACAGGGAGGCTGAGAAGCAGGGAGGAGGTACACAGCCGGGCAGAGGTCACAGGTCACCACACTGCCCTGGAAGCACGGCCTGTGCTACAGATATCGCTGTAGCTGCCACACACAGCCGACTGATTTATGTCGTGATGAACTGTCTGGCACACAGTTCAGCAGGCTGTCGGGAGGCTGCAGCGTTCTCCTCACACCCTGCTTTCCGGTCAGTGTGGTGACATGTTATTCCCATCCGGTAGATTCCTCTAAGTCCCGGCCTGCCTCCCCACCTCACAGCCGTGCTGCATCCTCTCAGGTTTAGTGGTCACATCTCCTCTCCCGCTCTATGTCCATCCTTCTCCTGCGATCTCCTCTCCTCTCCCAGCCGCCCCGCTCTGCCTCTGCTCTCTCCACATTCTCTGCAGTATACTCTAAGTTAAGCTGCACAAAAGTGCGGCTTAACATAAAGTATCAACTACCAGGGAATCCTGGTATTGAACCGATATTTTGCCCCAAGAATCAATATTAGAATAGATTTTTCCGGGCATCATGCATCCCTTTTGGATATATGTGGTCACGATGTTGCAGTATTGTTCATGCCTTGGATAGTATATTGGTGATAATAAAAATGGTATATTAGGATTCATGTAGTAACAGTATGGTGATGTTAGGACTCGGGCCGTGTGTTCGGCTCGGCGTCCAATTCAGCCATAATTCTTTTTATGTTTTTTCACATACTCTGCTCTGCTCTGCTGTTCTGTGTTGTAGCAGAGGCCAGGGTTTCACTCCCCTGGCTGGTCAGCATAGGTGTTTTGAGTGTTCACTGATTATTGACTGACAGCTGACTTACCAGTTAGCTGTCTGTATCTAGACAGGACCTGGAGCCTCAGCCCCAATCAAGTCTGGGTCTGGGACTCCAGGCTTCATAAATATCAGCCCTGTGGTCTCATTTCTTGCCTGCGATAGAACCTGGTTCCTCCTGTGTGTCTTGACCTAGCATTACTCTGACTTTGTACTTCTGATACCTGACCTTTTGGCTTGGACCTCGACTATTCTTTGGATCACGATTTTGTACCTATATTGACCGGCTGTTACCGACTCGGACCTCTGACTTTCCCTTGCTTGTTTGTTAGTCTTGTCTCTGTTTTTCGTGTATTCACTTTGCCAGGTTAGGGAACGCCGCCCAGTTGTCCGCAGCTACTTAGGGCTGTTGTGGCAAGTAGGTAGGGCCAGCTGGGGTGGGTGCCAGTTCTAGGGCTGCACTCGTCTTGTTTTCCCAGACTCCCTACCTGACAGGTGATGATATTTAGTTACTTAATGGTGGCAATAGTTGCTTATTATTTGGCCTGTATATCACGTTGGCTTTACCAGAGTTGGTGTGTTTAAAGGGGTATTCCCCCAAAAATTATTTTTGCATTAATATGTTACCCACCTACAGCTTTTCATCTTTCCAATATAAAGTTATTATGGATTCTGCACAGTTTTGCTGTTATCTAGATGCATTCACCCCCACCGAACGCATAGAATCATCAACTCTCAGTCCAACCCGTGACCGCTCCAAAAAAAAAGCCCTAGTATCGGACCTTCATGTCATTTGTTTACTTCTGCAATCACTTTGCAATCAACTGTGTTCTTGATCATACAGACACCAGAGCTGTGTCCACATAGTACACAACCTATACAAACCACTTAATGTAACAACATCCTAAATGAATAAATGATAGAGATCCAAAACCAAACCTAATTTCATATGCTGAACAATAATCACATTATCATAATAAATAAATGTATATGCAATCTATACAGTAGATCTGATATGTTAAAAGCTTCCTATGTCCACATAAATCCAGATGCATGAAGTTACACTGAATTGTGACTAAATGAACTTGTAATGAGACATTATTCTGTCTTTACTGTGCTTGATCTGACATCTGAAGATGGTAATTGTCTTCCAGTTGACTAATGAAGACTTTGTTTGTAATTACTTGTGATTTTTCCTTATTTGTCTGTATTCCTAAATATTCTGTACTACTTCTGCATAAATTTATTACTGAAGTATTGAAGTGGACAATGACAGCTTCATGCTCCTGATTGGAGATTGTTGTTCTTCATTAGTGGCTTATTCATATCCATTGTCTGGGCAATGCCCCCACATTTCCCTCTTCCAAGCTTCAATATATAGCTTGAGGAGCTCTTGAAATCCACTTAAGTACATCAAAATGTTTTGAAAAACAGGAAAGGATTATAGCATGTGGGGCTGGGGATACATCAATTAATGAAAACTTTAAACAACACAATTAGGGACATTCATTTGACCCAGCATAGTCTGTAGCATAAATCCACAGCAAACACAGTACATTTAAATGTTTCCTTAAGGCTATGTTCACACAACGTCAAAAATAAGGCAGACACTTTTGCAATTTAAAATAACGTCCGTTTTTGCCGAGATTTAACTGACTGCGATGGCAATGCATTGAAGTCAATGAAAAGACGTACGTCCAATGCACACAATATATTGAATAACGGACCTTTTTACCGCGGACGTCAAAATAATGAACATGATGATTTTTTTCGGACGTCTTTTGCAAATAACGGATGTTTTTTTAATTAGTTCTTCACACACAGTTCTTCTTTTTTTACCGTTCTCAGTTTTTACTATTAAATTCAATGAAATGTTACCTATCCAGATTCCTAGGCTTACAGCTGCAGCCACACGTGGAGTCCTTTGACGCAAAGAACGTAATGGGAACACAGTCACGTACCAACGATCCACACTCATAGCTGTTAGGGTCACACATGTAGCTTGTACCGACACCTAAGAAAATAAAAAGCCATATATGAGAGTGACAAAATAGGACAATTTTATCCCTCTTCACTTTTAAAGTAGGAAGTATGTACTTTCTAAGTGGTCTTGTCAGTGCAGTCCTAGTAAGTGTTTCAGGTAGATTCATTTTGTAACTAAAATGACATAGTAAAGCCAGCTGGAAACAAGTGTGTAATAATGCATTTCAGTAGAAGTTCATGGCAGAAGGTCAGTTTTATTATAATGGTAAAGGAATTCACACCGTATTCTGCACATCTTTATATCTCTCACAACTAAGAGGTAGTTACTGTTGGATCAGGTCTAAACTATCCCTTGTGAACTGATCTTTTCATCCCTTGTATGACTTAATTTGTACAGTAAATATTTTATTATATTTAAAAACATTTAAGGGCACATTTATCACAGTCCACTCCTAGTGCAAACTTGAAGAAAAAAAAACAAAAGAAATTTCATTAGGGCTCGTTCACACAGAGCAAAAGCAGCTGAATTTCTGCGCTGAAATTTCAGCCGTTAAAATAGGTGCAGAGCTAATTTCCATTGAATGGAAATTCTGCTCTGCAGTTCACACGGTGGAATTTCCGCACTGAACTAATCCGCTTTCCGCCAGAAGAATGAACATGTTCATTCTTCCGCTAGCGGAAGCCTATACAAACCAATGGGGCTCAGATTTTCTGTTTCAGCGCGGAATACGCGTGGAATACAAGCGTAATACAAGCGGAAATTACGCGCTGAATCAGTGCGGAAATGGGGAAAAAAGGGGGGGAGGAGGATTCTAGTATATATTCTGGTATAGTCTAGTTTACTCGCCAAATACTCGCTGAATTTCAGCACTGAATGCATGCGGATTCAGCGTGGATTCCTCGAGTATTCCGCGCTGAATTTGTCAAGAGCTGATTACGAGCTGAACACTTTCCTAGCGGAATACGCAGGGATTCTGCTTATATTCTGCTTATATTCTGCTCGGAATTCAGCGTCAGTTGATTTCAGGCAGAAATATTTCCTCGCGTAATCCGCCCCTTTTGCTCTGTGTGAACGTAGCCTTACAGTTAAAATAGGGCACAGCTGTACTGCTCATGTAAACTGAGGCTAATATGTCAGTGCTAGTTGCACACAGCACGAGGCTTGAAATAAGTACGTTTTCGGGGTACACCTGGCAAGCAGCCAGGCTATACAGATACATTTCCAAAGTGTGTTAGAGGGTGGATTATAATGCTATTATTATTATTATAATATTATTATACATTTCCAAAGTGTGTTAGGGGGTGGATTAGGGGGAATTAATAGTGTTACAATTTTTTTTTAGGCGATTGGTTCCCTTTATATTAAGCCTTTATATAAAAGTGCCACTGTCGTTGTAACTTTTGAAACCTAAATCAACAGTAGATGTGAAATAAAGCAAGTTTGCAATTTACATTATTTCTTTTAGTAACCATGCTGAAAACAAAGCTATACTTACTTACTTACTTGTATACTTACTTGTATCTAGGTCCAGTCTCCGGAAGAGAGCTTTTTAGTCTTGTGCTGGTTGAAAAAAAAAAGAGACTAAACACAGGAAGTCCCGGCCAGTACAGAGTGTCACAGCTCAAATAGTCAATCAAATGACTGCCTTCTCTGTGAGTGTGCAGATAACCAAGACTTCCTACATTTTTTCTCCATTGTTTTTATTTCTATTGTTTCTTGATTTTCTTTATCTTCAAGCATTTAAAATCAGTTACCAGTTTTTTGGAACATGCTACTGGCTGGAGCGTGCCCATAACCAGGATTCTGCTCCTTGAGCCTCTTAATTGGCTCCCCTGCAATAGAACATATGGACTTTAACACATGTAAACTGAGATCCTCATGATACACACTGCTGCCACGGACCATCTCCTGCCAAGTCTGAACTGCCGCTAGTGCTTCAAGATACCCAGGTGTTGTCGCTTTGTCGTTTTTTTTTTTTTGTTTGTTTGGTTTTTTTTACGCTGGAGTGAGTTGCTGTGTGTTGTTTTGCAGGTGACAGGTTGGTGGATTAGCAGCAGCTCCTACTGTATTTCTGTGTTCATTGTATGTGAAATCATTGGTTCTTATTCATAGAGAGTTGCACCTGGGATTACACTATTCCTATGCTCTAGTGTTTTTTCCTTTACTGGTAAGAATACACCACTTCTGCGGGGCGTACAGCAGCTGATAAGTATGGGAAAACTTAAGATTTTTTTAATAGAAGTAAATTACAAATATATAAAACTTTCTGAAACCAGTTGATTTGAAAGGAAAAGATTTTCGCTGGACAGCCCCTTTAAGTTATAGAGGGAGATTTATGAAAGGGTGTAAATATACACCTGGTGTAAACTGCCCACAGCAACCAATCACAGCTCCTCTTTTTTTTACCAGAGCTAAAATCTGAGCTATGATTGGCTACTGTGGGCAGTTTACACCAGGTGTATATTTACACAATTTCATAAATCTCCCCCATAGACTTTATGCACAAAGCTGCATTATGGCTTTGTGTTTAAATGGGCTGTAAAAGGGAAAAGGGTTAAACATTGAGGTATGCAGCCTTTCTGTATCTTTGTATGCCTCTAATTCAGTGGCAGATTAAATGTACCCTGGGCCCCGGGCTGTCCACCCAACCTGCCCCCCCCCCCCGGTCAATCCGCCCACATTATACTCCGCTACTGCCCCCCCCCCCCCCCCCCGCTGTCCCCAATAAACACTGCCTGCCTCCCCTCCCTGCTGGCCCCAATAAACATAATGTTTGGTCCCTTGCTGCTCCCAGTAAGAATTGTCCACCCCACCTCCACTGCCCCCAATAAACATATTGCCACTTGGTTTTAGGAGAGGAGGGGGCTGATCTTATAGGGGAGGTCACAGGGTCACAGCAGCACAGAGGATGTCAGGAGTGGAGGGTGCTAATCCTATAGGAGAGGTCCCAGCAGCACAGAGGATATCAGGAGAGGAGGGTGCTGATCTTATAGGAGAGGTCCCAGCAGCACAAAGGATGTCAGGAAAGGAGGGGGCTGATCTTATAGGGGAGGTCCCAGCATCCCAGCAGTCACAGAGGATGTCAGGAGAGGAGGGTGCTGATCTTATAGGGGAGGTCACAGCAGCACAGAGGATGTCAGGAGAGGAGGGGGCTGATCCTATAGGAGAGGTCCCAGCAGCACAGAGGATGTCAGGAGAGGAGGGTGCTAATCTTATTGGAGAGGTCCCAGCAGCACAAAGGATGTCAGGAGAGGAGGGGGCTGATCTTATAGGGGAGGTCACAGCGTCCCAGCAGTCACAGAAGATGTCAGGAGAGGAGGGTGCTGATCTTATAGGGGAGGTCACAGCAGCACAGAGGATGTCAGGAGAGGAGGGTGCTAATCCTATAGGAGATGGTCCCCCTCTTCCCCCCTTATAGATGGTCCCCCTCTTTTCCCCCCCTCTTATAGATGGTCCCCCTCTTTTCCCCCCTCTTATAGATGGTCCCCCTCTTTTCCCCCCCTCTTATAGATGGTCCCCCTCTTTCCCCCCCTCTTATAGATGGTCCCCCTCTTTTCCCCCCTCTTATAGATGGTCCCCCCTCTTCCCCCCCCCTCTTATAGATGGTCCCCCTCTTTTCCCCCCTCTTATAGATGGTCCCCCTCTTTCCCCCCCTTATAGATGGTCCCCCCTCTTTCCCCCCACCTCTTATAGATGGTCCCCCCTCTTTTCCCCCCCTCCATGTAGGCAGATTTGAAAAAAAAAAAACTCACCTTACAACCCGTTCCCCCGCCGATCCTCTCCTGTCCTGCAGGCTCCGTCTGTCCCCGGCTGTTGCGCAGCTGCCCGAGGTGTCCCGTCCTATCCCCCGGCAGCGCGCGCATCACAGAGCTCCCCATGCACCGAAAGTCACAGCCACAAGCGCACAGGGAGCTCTCTGTTGCGCGCGCTGCCGGGGATAGGACGGGACACCTCCGTCAGCTGTGCAACGGCCGGGGGACAGTAAGAGCAGGACTCTTGTGACCGCAAGCAAAACAATGCTTGCGGTCACAAGAGCCTGCAGTGGCGAGGGGGGGGCCGGGCCACAGCGGCATTATAATGTGGGCGGCGTGGCATGGGC
Source organism: Dendropsophus ebraccatus (assembly GCF_027789765.1). NCBI lineage: Eukaryota > Metazoa > Chordata > Amphibia > Anura > Hylidae > Dendropsophus > Dendropsophus ebraccatus. The sequence goes on from NW_027208600.1 coordinate 37,583, forward strand.
CCCCCGGAGCCTCGGGCCTTGGGCGGCCGCCCAAACTTCCCACATTATAATCCGCCATTGCTCTAATTGATAGAACTCTCCCTATACCCAAGCAAGGAGAGATCTATCAGTCAAGACTGGTAGGGTGGATTGAAAGTGACAGGAATTTTCCTGATGACTTGTGGTTCTGGCAGCATACAAATGATCACAGGTTCCCCTTGAAGACATATAAAAGGCAGAATAACTCCCACATAAAACACCTGATGGAATATTATATAACAACACACAGAATCCAATAAGCGAGTACAAATATTTGTTTCTAAATATCTTACTTATAATAGCTTAATAACAAAATGTTGGATCACTGTGTACATAAATAACATAAGCAAAATTTTTTTTTGCTCTTTTAAACACCTACCTGTTGGATATAGTTAACAAACTTGCACATAAATTCCCCAAATATCCACCCAGGAAGAGGATACAAAGCAGCGGTGATAGGCACACAGCACACTAAAAATATTATATCAGTGGTTGCCAGGTTAGCTGTCAAAAAAAGAAAAGTGGTAAATGTTAGACCCTTTTGCATGTTGAGTCATATTTGAGCAGTAAAACCATGTTGGTGTAGATATAATGTATTGATTATCTGAGGTTTTTTTTTTTGGGGGGGGGGGGGGGGTTGCAGTCACGTATATTATGATGACATGTACCATATGGTAAAATAACATAATGAAAATAACATTTGTTTTATAGGTCGCCAAGATTACTGTAATAAAGTGGGGGTTTTAACACTTTTCATAAATAAAAACATTTTTAGAGACAAAGTGGTTTTAAAAATGTAATGCTCTTGCAGTGTACTGAAGCAGTGATTTTCAACCTTTTTTGAGCCACGGCACACTTTTTATACTTAAAAAATCCCGGGGCACATCACCAACCAAAATGGCACAAAATGACACTAAAACAGTACATATTATACATATAGTTAATAATATAGATTATAAATGTATTTATACTAACTCAGTGTGAAACCTGGGCCTGTTTTCTTCTCCCCCCCCTGTGCTTCTCTCCACCATACTCCTCTCCCCCGTGCTTCTCTCCTGTGCTTCTCTCCCCCGTGCTTCTCTCCTGTGCTTCTCTCCACCATACTTCTCCCCCCTGCTTCTCTCCTGTGCTTCTCTCCCCCGTGCTTTTCTCCTGTGCTTCTCTCCACCAATCTTCTCTCCCCCATCTCCAGGTTTCTCTCCCCCATTGTTTTCTCCTGTTTCACAGGGGCACCATAGTTTGGGGAACTTTCCCCGCGGCACACCCGACCATGTTTCGCGGCACACTAGTTGAAAATCACTGTACTGAAGGTTAGGCAGAAAATGGACCCTGTGTTTTACAGGTATAGGTTTATTAATATGTAAATGTTTCACTATGCATTATAGAAAGGGGCTACCATACAGACAGGTCCTTACTTTCATTTTCACACACCACCTCCAGGGACTTAGATAGCAGCACCACCAACTGCCTCCTTAGTGTATTACACTAGCCAGGAGAAACATTCAGAAAGTGGGCAAAGCTATTCTAAGCTTCTATTCTATTCTGAGCTTCCCATAAGAGGAAGTAGTGACAAGAATTCCCTGACTAGTTGAGTGTAGCAGTGGTAGCTTTAACATCATTAACAGAGGGGACTATCAACTTATGGAGATACTGAGTAGATTAACAGGAGTCAGCTCATCAAAGACTGAGTTAGTACAACATATGGAAGTCTAAAGCCAAGAAGCTTATTAATTATTGATATTGCCAAGAGGAAAAACTACAAGTTTCATCATCACCATTACCCACCAAACCGCTAGTACCATCCATTTGATGAGAGTAAATCCTTACTGGTCGTGTCTTTTAGAATGCGCCTGGTGCCTTGGTTAGAGGGCAAAATGTGAGGGCAAGTCAAACTGTTGTGGCCTACAGTGTCATTGGTTCAGGTCTGTGACACCTCTCCTTTCTTCCTCCCCAACCTCCTCCTGCCCATGGAAGATTTCTATTTATGGCTTGTCTAAACTGCACCTGTGTCGCTACAGCCCAGGTGCAGTTTAGACAAGGTGATGAATAGAAGAAATCCTGCCTGGGGGTGTTCCTAATGATGAGGAGGGTGGGGAAGAAGATAGGAGAGGTATCGCAGACCTGGGGCAGTGATGCTCTAGGCCGCACCAGTTTGACTTGCCTGCTACAGATTAAAAGATAATTTTTTTGCTCTAACCACGGCACCAGGCGCATTAAATGGATGGTACTAGCGGTTTGGTATTTATTTAGTCCCACTAAGGGATCTCACAGTGATTGCAAAGCATTATTTCATGTTAGTAGTAAACTGACAGCCATGACTTAATATCAATACATAAATGGCAAGCTTGGAGGCCACTGGCTCCTACCAGTTATGGCAACTCAGTTATAGCCCATGATCATTTTTTTGAGGTGCTAATGGTTGACACTGGGTTCCCTATCCCTCTGCTTAAACACCTAAATGTGAAGATAGATTACAAAGAGATGAGTAGACCTGTAGTTCTCCTTGTGGATAAGCGCACAGGAAGAGTACTCCTCAGTGATCTGACCAGTGGAACACAATACCACAGCTTCGACTGGTATATCATTTATTAATTGCAACACATTTTGGCCTGTACTTTTATTAGCATCCACATGCGCTTATGCACAAGGGGAACTACAGGTCTACAGATTTCTTTGGGATAGATAACCCTGCAGTACAAGGCATGGGCTCCCACCCCATATGACAAGGCCTGAAAATTATGCATAATGACCTTCCTGCTCCTCATGTTTGTGTATATTGTTTACAGTTATCTACTGTATATCTATCAATCACTGTAAACCCTACCATTCATCAAAATGAAAGTCAGTGGTCCAAGTGGTCAGAGCCCCACCCTTTAATTTAGGGATCTGGTCTATGATCTGATTTATTGATTGATATGTCATTTCAGTCTTGGCCACATAGAGAAAATTAGGAAAGAGAATATCTGTTTGGAGGGCAAAGGGTGGTCACAGATTCCTCTTTTTCCACAGTACTGTATGGTATATCTGTACGATAATATCACTGTATTTATTGTATCTATACCATGATTATTATGCTACCATTATGACCATACTATGCTTATTAGGCCTGTGGTGAGATGCCATTGCATTGAGTATTTCAGGACTGTGTTACTACTGAAATATTTTTTTCTGTGCGCTGCATATTTTTGGATCTGGTGCCTAAGGTGCTAGAGTGCTTTTTTTTGCCACAGATGATGATAACTGTACTTCAAAGTAAATTTAGGGGTCCCAATATAAATTTAGTATCAGGCGCCAGAAACTTTAAATTACAGCTCTTCTGAGAACTAGGACTATAATCATTCAGTGAACTGTATTAGTAAATGGAAATACATACAATGTTTGTGTCCCATATATTTCCTACTTTTACAATCTTACATGCATTTTGTTGATATTTTATAGATTTTTTTCTCTTCTAAAACATGGTGTCTGAATGTAAGTTCATCTTTGAACAATACTCTCTTATATAACAACATGAAATAGTCTGGCACTTTCATATTGAATGTTGTTTTCTAAGCTATAAAGAAGCTAGCTCCATTGTATATTGAAACTGAATAGGCCTCATAATACTGTAGGTATCCTAGGATTGACAAAACATAATTTAGGAGATTCAGATAAGCTAAATACTGAATCTCACAATAGCAATGGACAATGGACAAAATCTTGCTATTTGGATCAATACTAATAGTATTTTGTATGTTTTTTCAATGTGGGTGAAAACTTTTTGGTGCTGTTGGGTAGAATTGAACTCAAAACACCAGTGCTGGCAGTTAGTTTGCTGGCAGATTTCCCCTGCATTGTTTGTGCTTTCTAATTCAACCTTTTTATGTCTTTCCTCTTTTTTTTTTTTTTTTAAACTCCTAATAAGAATAGTTATTATGCAAATTAGAATCAAGAGCCTAGCCAGCACGCTCTGGGGGTGGGACAGTGCTCCTAACGGGGCTCCAGACTGAGGCTTACACTACTAACAGCATGGGAACAGCACCGAGGAGGAAGGTAAGAGACATACCTTTCACCTCAGCGCCCTGTGCATAATAAGGGGATATCGTCAGGTTAGATTTTTCTAACCTGCTAATAGTTCCCCTTTTATAAACTTTAGAACATGAATAGGTTCAAAAACATCACTTTTTCTTTCAAATCAGTTGGTTTCAGAAAGTTATATAGATTTGTAATATACTTCTATTTAAAAATCTTAAGTCTTCCCATACTTATAGGCTGCTGTATGTTCTGCAGGAAATACTGTTTTCTTTTCAGTCTGACACAGTGCTCTCTGCCGACATCTCGGTACAAGACAGGAACTGTCCAGAGTAATAGCAAATCTCCATAGAAAACCTTTCCTGCTCTGGACAGTTCCTGTCTCGGACAGAGGTGGCAGCAGAGAGCACTGTATCAGACTGAAAAGAATACACCACTTCCTGCAGGACAAAAAGCAGATGATATTTCTGAGAAATCAGAAATCTATGTAAATTTCTAAACCAGTTGATTTGAAAGAAAAAGATTTTCGCTGGATAACCCCTTTAACATGATAAAATGTAACCTTTATTATTATTGTATATAAAAATAGAAGTGCAAACAGTGTGACTCTTAAAAGGTTCCACCTTAGTATTTTAGATAATGGGGCTATAGGTACCCGTCAATGTCCAATAAATTCAAGTACAGAAGAGGTGTAATTGGTACCGTCGCAACAAATGCTGTAGAGTAGACTGTGCCTGCAGGTATATGTCACAGGGCATCTCAGCCTTCAAACTGACACCTTGCTGTGGCTTGAGAAACTATGACCCCGGTCGCTATGGTGTGGGTATAACATCTTGGTTACACATTACTATGGGGAAAGCAAACGGGGGGGAATTACTATAAAGGGAGCACACCGGGGGGGGGGGGGGGGGCATTAATATAAGGAGAGCACATGGGGCCACTAACTATAGGAGCCGGGGGGCATTACTATAGGGGATGGCACAGAAGGGGGGGGGGCACCTACTATATAAAAACTTCACAGAGGAGGCCACCTACTATATAAGGGCTTCACAGAGGGGTCAGAGTACTATATAGGGGCACAGGGGATCTAACTATTATATGTGCTGGAACAAGTAGCCTAAAATGTTTCTGGAGAGAGGATTCATGGCCAGGAGAGGAATGCAAGATGGCCCAGGCAAAATGGAGAGAAAAAGAAAAAGTGAACGACTCTGATCAGAGAAGACGCCTCCTGTAAGTCACTGGATGTAACTGCACTCTCTTATAAGGTCTGTAGTGATAGTGGTCATGGTGTGGCAGTATTATGTAATTGTATCATTGGTAATGTCTTTCTGTTTTGTTCAGTTGCAGGATGGAGGCAATATGTAGCCACTGTATGGTGGTAATATTTATTGTCAACAATGTTGTAAGATAGCATTGAGGGTATTAAACTGTGTGTGGATACTTAGAGTGTGCTCTTAAAGCGGCACTATCAGCAGGTTCAGGGCAGTGAACCTGCTGATATAAGTCAGCCGATATTTACCTCAGGATTCCCGGGGTGTCCTTCTTATTCCTGTGGGGTCCGTTACACTGTTGTTTTCCACTAATTGATATGCTAATTAGCGGGTTTGGAGCATCTGAGGCGTTTCCCATGCTCCCGGAGCACCCGCTCGTGCGCCTAGCCTGCCCCCTCCCGGCCTGCCCACTATGCATATTCATTTATATGCATAGTAAGGCCACTTATTACGGGCTGCTTCCTGCACATGCGTCGTAAAAAGCAGCCTAACTATGCATATATGAATATGCATAGTGGGCAGGCCTAGAGGGGGCAGGCTAGGCGGCCCGAGCGGTCGCTCCGGGAACATGGGGAACGTTCCAAATGCTCCGAACCCGCTAATTAGCATATAAGCAAGTTCCGCACAGGGCGTCATCTTCTCTAAGGCTGGCCCTGATTGTATCACTGCTGTAGTGCCAGATTGGGCTAGTGTTCCCAACTGTTCATAGCACTGCAGTTGGTGTGCTATATGTACACTGCGTGTCCGGACTTTAAGTTACCATCTGGAGGTACAGTAGTAAAACGTTTACTACTAACTATAAACTAAAAGTTTATATTTACTTAATACAGCATATTTTCGTTGGAATTTTGCTATTTTTCGTTTACAAAGGCAAAACTTAAACGAAAATATACTAACAGTGTAAAAAAATATATGATTTCATTCATAAATGTATCTGCAATTAGGAATTTCCGGTATATTTATGAATGAAATGACTGTACAAATTAGTTAGCAGCAGGCAGGAGGCAAAATCACTTAAATGAATTCCCTAAGATAAAGATTCTTAAAGGGGTAGTGCGGCATTTAAAAATGATTCACTTAATAACACACATTACAAAGTTATACAACTTTGGGCTATGTTCACACGGATGTAAGTACCGGCCGGTTGATCTTTCCGGCCGCGGAGCTCTGATGCGGGCGCATCAACGTGCGCCCGCGTCAGAGCTTCCCATAGCCCACAGTGAAGCAAGCGGCCGGAGCCGCTTGCTTCACTGTGTGAACTGACAGTTCCTTCTGCAGCTGGAATTTAGTGAATTCCAGAAGCAGAAAACTGACATGTCAGTTTTTTCCGGCGCCACATGTGATCCGGAGCGCATACGATGTGTGTACGCTCTGGCCGGGATCCCATTGAAAATAGGGCTATGTTCCACCCCTCAAAACTACGGCCGTAGTTCTGCAGCGAGAACTACGGCCGTAGTTTTACGTAGTGTGAACACAGCCTTGTAACGTGTGTCACACGGAATGGCCCCCTTCTCCGGAAGTGTGGGGCAGTATACTCATCAGATTACTGTTGACCCTTGCTGCCATTTTGGGTTGAACGATGTCATCTTCCGGATGACAGCTATGCTCAGCCAATCGTGGCTGAGCAGCTGATTACGTGGCAGAGGGGGGCCGGCATGAGGGGCGGCTGGAGCTGTCCGGCCTCCCGAAGATGATGTCGTTCGACCCAAAATGGCGGCCGGGGTCGACAGTAATCTGGTGAGTATAATGCACCAACACTTCCGGGGGTGGGAGGACATGGGGACGGGGGCCATTCACTTACATAACACACATTACAAAGTTGTATAACTTTGTAATGTGTGTTATTTAGTGAATAATTTTTAAATGCCGCACTACCTCTTTAATGGTAGGGGAATTTTCAAAGTGAGTTTGATGCACCTCTCACCCTTCTGGATGCAGGCTTCTCCTAGGTGTTCAGCGTCTCCGTCTTCTGTAGTGACTGATCCTAATTCACAGCACGGCTGTCAGTGAATAGCCCCAATCATTACCTTTGTAAGTGTTTCTGAACTTTGCTTCCTTAGGCCAGCAATCCCAGCATAAAGATACCCATCCCTGCTGACAAATGCTCCATGCTTGTTCTGAGGCTACTTACATGACCTAGGCTGGCAAGTTCTTCCCTTCCACTACCCAAAGATTTATATTTTTAGTATATGTTCATTTCAGTTTTGATTTTGTAAAGGAAAAATAGCAAAATTGGGCCGAAAATATTCTGTATTAAAGGGGTTATCCAGCACTACAAAAACATGGCCATTCTTCCAGAGACAGCCCCTGTCTTGTCTCCAGCTTGGGCGGGGTTTTGCTGCTCAGTTCCTTTGAAGTGAATGGAGCCTAATTGCAAACCACACCTGAACTAGAGACAAGAATCGTGTTGTCTCTGAAAGAATGTGGCCATGTTTTTATAGCACTGGATAACCCCTTTAAGTAAATATAAACTAAAATGACTTTTGGTATTATGCATTAGACACGATCCCCATACTGTCATTTTAGTTTACAGTTTGTTATTTTTCATTTACAAAAGCAAAACTGAAATGAAAATATGTTTTAGTGCGGTTCGTTTAGGTTCCATTCACAAATATTTGTGAATTTGGGGTGAATTTCACAAATTTTACTTAGGCTGGGTTCACACTGCGTTTTTGCAATCCGTTTAACATATACGTTTTATGGAAAAAACGGATACTATTATGTGTCATCCGTTGGGATCCGTTTTCCCATTTACTTCCATTATAGAAAAAAAAAATGGATCAAAACCTATATGTTTTTTTAAATGGACACAAAGTAGTGTTGACTACGTTTTTCTGTCTGTTAAAAGTAACCAATTAAGAACTGATACGTTGACCGGATTGCAAAAACGCACTGTGAACCCAGCCTAAGTGAATTTTCCAGCGCTTCGATCATGTATACTTCCTACCTCTTCTTAATGACAGGAATGTACACTGGTTTGCAATAAATTAGAATATCAACAAATTTTTTTTCAGTAATTCAATTCAAAAAGTGACCTCATATATTCTATAGAGTCATTTTACAGAGTGAACTTTTTCAAACGTTTATTTCTGTTAAAGTTAATGATTATGGATTACAGCCAAGAAAAATCCAAAAGTCAGTATTTCAGAAAATTTTAATATTATATAAAACCAACTGAAAAAAATGTTTTTAACATAGAAATGTCGACCAGATGAAAAGTCTGTACAGTAAATGCCCTCAATACTTGGTGGGAGCACCTTTTGCATGAATGACAACATCAATGCGGCGTGACATGGAGGCGATCAGCTGATGGCACTGCAAAGGTGTTATTGAAGCCCAGGTTGCTTTAATAGCGGCCTTCAGCTCGTCTGCATTGTTGGGTCTATGGGGTTAAGGTCTGGGGAGTTTGCTGGCCAATCAAGCACAGTGATGCTGTAGTTAGTAAACCAGGTATTGGTACTTTTGGCAGTGTGGACAGGTGCCAAATCCTGCTGGAAGATGAAAATTCCATCTCCAAAAATCTTTTCAGCACAGGGAAGCATGAGGTTCTCTAAATTTCCTGGTAGACGGCAGCGTTGACTTTGGTGTTGATGAAACACAGTAAACCAACACCAGCAGATGACATGGCTCCCCAAACCATCACTGATTGTGGAAACTTCACAATAGACCTCAAGCAGCTTGGATTGTGTGCCTCTCCAATCTTCCTCCAGACTCTGGGACCTTAATTTCCAAATGAAATGCTAGATTTACTTTCATCTAAAACAGCACCTTGGACCACTGATCAACAGTCCAGTTCTTCTTTTCCTTGGCCCAGATAAGACGCTTCTGACGTTGTTTATTGCTCAGGAGTGGCTTGACACATGGAATTCAACACTTGCAGCCCATGTCCTGCAGACATCTGTATGTGGGGACTTTGGAAGCACTGAATCCAGCAGCAGTCCACTCTTTCTGAATCTCTCCCAAATTTTTGAATGGCATTTTCGTTACAATCCTGTTAAGACTAAGGTTCTGCCGATTGCTTGTGTACCTTTTTCTACCACACTTTTTCCTTCCACTCAACTTTCCATTAATATGCTTTGATACAGCACTCTGAGAACAGCCAGCTTCTTTAGCAGCCAGCTTTTGGGACTTACCCTCCTTGTGGAGTGTGTGAATGACTGCCTTCTGGACATCAGCAGTCTTACCCATGATTGTGTTACATACTGAACCAGTCTAAGGGACCTTTTATAACACTTAGGAAGCCACTGCAGGTGTTTTGGGTTAATTATTCAAATTTTCTGAAATACTGACTTTTGGGTTTTTCTTGGCTGTAATCCATAATCATCAACTGTAACAGAAATAAACGCTTAAAAAAGTTCGCTCTGTATGTAATACCTCTATAGAATATATGAGATCACTTTTTGAATTGAAATACTGAAAAACAAAATTTGTTGATATTCTAATTTATTGCAAACCACTGTATATAGAGATCCTATTAGCTAAGCTGTAGATAAGTGGCAGTGCTGGCTCTAACTGTCTCAGTGATTTGATCCCCAACCTGGTGGCTAAGGTTAAAAGTTATTCCATGCCTCCTGACATATTTCGCTATGATCCCCTAGCTTTATCAAAGTGGAAATGGTAAAGAGAACGCCAAGACGAGATACTAATATGCTCGTTTGCGACCTTGTTCCTCAGCTCAGTGATGTTGCGGTCCCATCATATTGGCCAGTATGTACAAGCTCCTGATCTCTGGAACTGTTTCGGCAGTGTTGACAGGCAATTAGAGATGAGCGAATTGGCCGAAGTTCGGGTTCGTATGAACCTGAACTATCTGCTTCTGATTACCGCTGTCTGCAGCCTCCGTGAACAGGGCGGTCCTTACGCTGTATCCACCCTGTTTATGGAGGCTGCAGACAGCAGGAATCAGAAGCCGATAGTTCAGGTTCATACGAACCCGAACTTTGGCAAATTGGATCATGTCTACAGGCAATGCGCATGTTTTCACACTTATACTCTAAATTTCAGAACAACAATGTTGCCACACCTGTATTTGTGTATTCACACTTTGGGTTGTTACACTTCATACACAAAAACGTATTTAGACTAGTGCCTAATCGCACTGTTTGACTCCGTCCTGAAACCGAGACGCCCAACTTGGAATCCAATATTCATATAAAGCAGGACAGACAACTCTCAGTTGCAAAATAATTCTCTTCTTGTATTTGAAAAATTATTCACATGAATATAACAAGCATGAAAAGTATAAAGCAAGTCACCACAGTGAAGAGGACATCAGGTATCCAATCTTCGCACTGCGGCTGCAATGCTGGACGGTATTCTCAGTCCTTAGAAACTCTCACTCTCTGGATGGATAAATGACCCTATGTCCGATTTGGAGACAATCCCCTTTGTCAAGAGTTTGACAACGGGGGTTGTCCCCGAAACAGACATAGCGTACTGCAGTCATTTATATGAATACCTTGGCGATAGAGAATATAGCAAAGGCGGCACTCACCAGTATCGGTTAAAAGATGCTTTATTGGGATAGTAAAGGCATCAGCTAAGGGTGCTTTCCACAAAAATTAAAGAGCGACGGCTGTTTCATGTATAAAACGCTTCTTCTCGGCTTCTGAGCAGAGAAGAAGCGTTTTATACGTGAAACGGCCGTCACTCTTTAATTACGTTCCACCGGAACTTCGTCAGGGAGTTTCGGTGGAACGTAACGCGTAGGGGTATCATGGGCCGCAACGAGTCGCTCCTTTCCCTCTTTGTTTGGTGACATGCATTATTGATTTATTTATTTTTCAACATTTCATATTTTATCACCATTCACAGCACAAACGTACAATTTGGTTTCTTTATGTGGATACCTTTAATTACGTTTATGTTGTTCATTCACTTTATGTTGTTTGAGGGTTTATAGGCTAAACTCCATGATCGTTTGCTGGCCTGTGGGTTCCATTATTGTGTGGGTCCCACCGTGTTTTTCCCTCTTTGGGAATTTTAAATGTTTTTAATGTGCAGGGATCTGGTTTCCTTTGCCATTTTTTAAATTTGTGTGTTAATTACTAATAAATTAAATATTTTAGCATTTTCTCAATCATTGTTGGTGTGCTCCTATATAATAAATTTCTGTTTCTTTAGTGGCTCATATACTGTATATTGGTGTGTCTTAGGAAGCACCCTTTTCTTTTACATATTGGTAGTGCAGGCCCCCCCCCCCCCCTTTCTTTTTGGTATATATTTCCTTGTGTACGCCAGGGAGAAGGCACAGATTCAACCTTTCTCCCTGGCTTATGCTTGCTGTATCCCCCGTTAATCTGATGGCTGGGGGGGGGGGGGATCGGCAAGGTGGAGAGGATGCATGGCCTTTTCCTGCACCTGCTTCTTAGTAAATTTGGACAGTAAAAATAGGGCGGGGCTTTATTTAAGATTGGTGTACTCATACGCCGATCTTGATAAATTGTCTCCCCAAGTCTTTAAGAGGCATTATTTCTGGACACATGTCAGGGGACTTTGTCAATTCCATCGGTGGTATTAACCCCCTGCTCGTCTTTTTGACTGTTCTAAAATCGCTATTATTGCATATGTCAGCACTTAGTCTCACTATGGCATTCTTTATTAGCGCATGTCTAAGTGCAGTTTAGCGGGTGGCCTGCCCTGTAGCTGGGGTTAGCTTAGCGATGTTGTGGCTGCTAGGGGGGTGTGGGTCACTTGGGCACTTGTCACGGTAGCCTGGAGTGGTGTTGTTACCCACCCCCCAGTCGTACACAGCGCAAGCAAGAACTCTCTCCTGTGTCTCACACACCCAGAGCCTGTCAGCCTGAGAACAGCTGATTACAATAGGTGTGGAGATCGGGGCCAGCGCCGCATCACACTAACACCGGGGGGTGCGAGTGAGCTATCTTTGAACAGGACACATTACAGGAGGGGGCAGGCAGGATCGGGGTTTTAGCACAGGGAGGGGGCGGCAGGATCGGGGTTTTAGCACAGGGAGGGGGCGGCAGGATCGGGGTTTTAGCACAGGGAGGGGGCAGCAGGATCAGGGTTTTAGCACAGGGAGGGGGCGGCATGATCGGGTATGGATGCAGGAAGGAGGGGGCCGGGGAGATCAGCACCCGGCTAACTTTGTACAGCAGATGGGGGGGGACTCAGAGCACTAAACCCTGATTGGCTACACGCTACCAAGCCAGTCAGGGTTCAGTGCTCTGTTGCTAATAAGAAAGAGAGCCAGACGCCCGCCCGGTATGGTGACATCACCGAACCGGAAGGAGAAGAGGATCCGCGAGTCACAGCCTGGACCATCACGTGACCAGACGGGAGATCTCCTTGGGGGGCCAAAAACGGACAGGTAAGTATATTAGGAAAGGGTTAACCTTGGATAACCCTTTCCCATGCTAATTTATTGATTTCCCCCAGAATACCCCTTTAATGAATCGGCCATGACAACATCAAGTGGCAGAGCATTCCACAGTCCTTACCACTCGTACAGTAAAGAACCTGCGTCGATGCTGATGGTGAAATCTTCTTTCCTCTAGACATAGAGGATGCCCCCTTGTCATGGTTACAGACCTCGGAGTAAAAAGACCACTACCAAGATCTCTGTACTGTCCATTCATATATTTGTAATCAGACTGCACCTAAGACGTCTTTTTTCTAGCGTAAATAACCCGAAGCTTGATAACTTGTCTGGGTACTGTAACCCACCCATTCCCTTAATGACCTTTGTTTGCCCTCCTCAGCACCCGCTCCAGTTCAGCTGTGTCCTTCTTATATACCGTTTCCCAAACTGTACACAGTATTCCATGTGTGGTCTGACCAGTGATTTATAGAGGCAAAACTATGTTCTCATCTTTGCATCTATGCCTCTTTTGATGTACTCCATTATTTTATTAGCCTTGGCAGCTGCTGCCTGGCACTGATGACTAAAGTTGAGTTTGTTGTCAACCAATACCCCCAGGTCCTTTTCAGAAGCAGTTTTACCCAGTGTTTTATTATTTAGCACGTAACTGTACTTATTATTTCTACAGCCCAAATGCATAACCTTACATTTATCCACATTAAACTTCATTTGCCATTTCACCGCCCAAGCCTCCAGCTTCTCCAAATCTCTCTGTAATATGATATTATCATCCTCTGTGGTGATTACTCTACCCAGTTTAGTATCATCTGCAAAATGGAGATTCTACTCTGTAGCCCCTCTACAAGAAATTGATGGAAACACAATGGAAATGGACAGGGAACAGCAGGGGTAGCATGTATGTATGCCTCTGAGGCTGCCTAATGGCACCATTATGCCTAATTCTGTGCAACAGCCTGGTTAAAACAGAGGTAGGAATATGGACCACCCAAAAACTCAGCCTGACACAGCATGGCAGTGAGAACACAGGGAACCATTAAAACAGAGGTAGCATATGATGAACCACCCCAAAATTTAGCCTGACATAGCATGGCAGTGAGGACAATGAACAAGGTAAAAAGCGGTAGCGAAAAAATAGTTATGGTCCCACTAGTTTTGGGGGCTGTGGGATACAATCCGCTAGTGGCTGCACCTATACACACTCTGTGACACACCCTTTACTTCCCCCCACCAGTTCCTAGTTTAAACCACTCCTCCAACCTCTTAGCCATCTTCTCCCCCAACACGGCTGCACCCTCCCCATTGAGATGCAGCCCGTCCCTACCGTCGAGCCGTACAGAGAAGTCGGCCCAGTTCTCCATGAACCCAAACCCCTCTATCCTACACCAGCTCTTGAGCCACTTATTTACCTCCCTAATCTACCGCTGCCTTTGAGGTGTGGCTTGTGGTATAGGTAATATTTCGGTACAGGTAATATTTTGTGAAAGGACACTGCTTAGGTCACTCTGTCACCTTCCTATAGTGCATTTTGTGTTATCTCCTAGGTAAACAACAACATACACCTGACTGTTCTAATGATTTAACCACTTCCTTGTATATGGATGTAACTGGACATAATTTTGAAGTTAGTTAGCTATACCTGCTAGAAAAGACAGTGGACCCCTCTCTGGGACACTGCATTAGTTCCTGCAAATGGATGAACTGTTACAGTTACTCATTCCCAAGCACCTGCCACAACTGTCAGGACCTGATCTGCACTCCAATCCAGACAGTTGACCACAGCAATTAACAGGGTAAAAAGGGAAAAACCTCTGTTTTTCATTGTTGCTTTGCAATGCGATTACAAGACAATAGTTGTCAGGGCACTCTAAGGCCACCCATGTCCTGGCTATAAAAGTAAAAAATTACTGTTTTTTTATTGCATAAAAGTAGTAAACCGTTTAAATAAAGTACAAAAAAATGGGTATCACCTCAATTGTACCATTGTGCAGAATAAAGTTATCATGTCATTTAGACTGCATAAAGAAAGACATAAAAATAAAAAGTGTCAGAATTGGTGTTTTCATACCACCTTCCATAAAATGAAATTTGTTCCAAAATACCACAGGTGAAAACATTGACTCGCCTCCCAAAAATTAAGCCCTTGCATACACACTCAGCTCTGCATGTGGTACAGGAGCAGTAACCTGGGGTTTCTAGGTGTTGTTAGTAGTGGACTAGGTGTAGGGGTACCAAGTTCCAACTAAGCACTTGTGGTATGCCCACCCCTGGGTATACTAACACTAGGCTTTGTAGAGGTAGAATCAGTGTAGGTGCAGGTGCAAGTGTAGAGTAACCACTGGGTCCAGTACCTAACCAGGAATAGTTTACCGATAAGACTTTTAGTGCAATACGAGGTAAACTTTGGCCGTAAAGTGCAAAAATACACATCTAAAAGCAATAGAATAGTCCTCTCTCCTGATGGACAACACAGAGCTGTTAGCCTGGGTATTTGGGGTATCTTTGTGTAGCGGCAGGACAGTGTACTTGGCTTGAAGGTTGAGTTAGGTCTG
>NW_027208601.1:0-52722 GCF_027789765.1 Dendropsophus ebraccatus
CGTGGATCTCCACTTCTCGCAATTATTGCTCTAGCTGCGGTCAGAAGGAAAGCCCACCACTGAGTTTTTCACCATGTGTCTCTGTCCTGTTATCATTGATAATAGCGCCTGTTTGGGCTGGTTGTCCACCTGAATATCCACTATATTGTTTATGACACTTATTACCTCTGACCAAAAGTTTTTTACTATGGAACAATCCCACCATATGTGTAACATAGTGCCTCTCTCCATACCACATCTCCAGCAGAGATCGCTACGATTTGGATACATTGAGGCTAATTTAGCTGGCACAAGGTACCATCGAGCCAAAATTTTGAAGTTCCTCTCTTGTATTTTACAAGAGATGGAAGTCTTGTGCGTTAAGTAGAAGGCCATGGAGACCTCCTCAGGTGTGAAAGAGATCCCCAATTCCTCTTTCCCAGCTTGTAAGGTAATCCGGGCGAAATTCTTCTTCACCAGATACCAGTAGTTTATATATCAGCGAGACAGCCTTAGATGTGGTGGATGAGAGACACATAGCTTCTTCAAAGGGCAATAGATTCCTAGTCAAACTAAGTGTATGTTTCTGTCTTTCAACAAATGATTCTAGTTGAGAATATTGTAATTGTACTGTTTCTAGTGGTAGGGCTTCTCTTTCCTTTTTAAAAGGGAGGTCCTCAATCAGTTTAACCCTATTCTTGGAAAGTAGAGGAGTGAAATGTGATATTCCTATCAGTAGGGATACCTAGGAAGGCGCGTTTGTTGTAAGGCTGGTATGAATCTCAAATTTCGGCCTAATGGTATGAGGGGACCATCTGCCTTAAATTGTTCTGACATCATATGTTTGGGAGAGTTTATTAAAGATAGCAATGGAGGCACTGACTGGAGATAAGATACATATTTTATGTCTTTCAAGGATCTCTTTAGGAGTCCACAAAATAGCTGCAGGTTCAAAATTTGTAATATCGGCCTCCAATTGTATCCATAATTTATTATTTCTGTGTTTGAAAAGCATCAAGGACCCTGTTCAGAATGGCCGCTTGATAATATGCTTTGCAACTTGGCAAATTTAATCCTCCTCTAGTTTGGGTCTAATAAGTGTCTTTGAAGCAATGCGGCAGGTTTTTGGGCCCAAACAAATTTAGTGAAGGTTGAGTTCATCCTGGATAGGTAGGGCTGTTTCAAAGTTGCGGGAACCGCTTGAAATAAATACAACAAGCGTGGCAAAACATTCATTTTTAAGATGTTGATCCTTCCTATCCAGGAGAACTCCTTCTTTTCCCACCCTCCCATATCACTTTTTATTTTTTTCATTAAAGGGTCAAAGTTCTCTTTAATTATAGTCTCTGGGGAAGTCGCTACTTGTGTCCCTAAGTAGCTAAGCGTGTTTGTCCTCCAATTAAAGGGGTAATTTTCTGTTAAATTTTTCCTATTCTCTTCTGATAATGCTATAGTAAGCGCTTCACATTTGTTTACATTCAGCTTATAGTTACTGTGAAAGGCAAACTCCTCAATGGTAGCTAGTAGAGAGGGCAGTGACGTATGTGGTTGCCTAATAAAGAGAAGTAGGTCGTCTGCGTAAGCTGAGCAGACATGGTGTCTGTCCCCACCCTAATACCTTTAATGTCCGGATTGTTCCTAATCGAATTCAACAAATGTTCCATGCATAAGACATAGAGCATTGGTGAAAGGGGGCACCCCTGGCGTGTTCCATTCCTAATATTTAAGTCTGTGACAATGTTCCATTGATTTTTATTTTAGCGGATGGGTTATTGTAAAGGGCCATTATTTTAGAAATCAAATTGGGCCAATCCAATTTGCTTTAACGTGAGCTCCAGGAATTTCCAATCGACCCTGTCAAAGGCCTTCTCAGCGTCTAGTGCAAGGAGTACTGTGCCAAGTCTATCATTGTGTGAGTAATTAGCAAGAGCAAACGCTCTAAGCGTATTGTCCTCTTGCTTCTCTGTTTTGAATAAATCCCACTTGATCAGGTCGACTAAAAACTCCAGGAGCCCCGAAAGTCTATTCGCGATAATTTTTGAATAAATTTTTGTATCTACATTGAGTAGGGAAATGGGCCTATAGTTGTTACATGAACTCGCGTCCTTGCCTTCTTTTGGGATTACTGTGATGAATGCTTCTAAAGCTGAGGGAGGAAATTTTTGTGATGTGGAGATGGAATTAAACGCTTTTAAAAGGTGGGGAGAAATGATATCTGAGAATAGTTTATAAAACTTAGCTGTATAACCATCTGGGCCTGGGGATTTGCCATTTGAGAGGTTTCTAATGACTTCTTTAATCTCTCCCAGTGTGAACTCTTCATCTAGCTCACTACTCTCGACAGGAGATATTTCAGGGAGTTTAGTTTTGTTGATATATTCTAGCATTGAGTCAGGTGAGGATGTCATATCTGGTGGTCTATTATTCTTGGGGAGCTGGTATAATTTATCATAAAAATTTTTAAAGGTATCAGAAATCTCTTCTGTTTTGTATGTGATAACCCCTTTTGTATTTCTAATAGAGGGAATAATATTGGATGTTCTTTTATTCTTCAGGGCGTTCGCCAAAAATCTACTGGGCCTGTTACTCCAAATATAAAAACTCTTCCCACAAATTTGTACAGTCCTTTTGTACTGCTCATGGATAATATCCTTTATTTTACCTCTTGTTTCAGTCAATTCTATTAATGTCTCGGGCAATAAGGACCTTTTATGTACTGCTTCTAAATCATCTAATTTGGATAAAAGGCCGTTCAATTTTTTCGTTTTGTCCCTTTTAAGTCTAGCCCCGTGAGAAATCAAGATACCCCTTGCAGAGGCCTTAAAGGCTTCCCATTTAAAAACCTCTGCAGTAGGATCACTTTTATGAGCCTGATCAAAGATGTCGAATGTGTTTTTGAGATCGGCTACACAGGCGGTGTCATCTAGCAGGGACTCATTTAATCTCCATGTTGCGGCCAGCTTCTTTCTAGGAAGAAGAGCCACAGTGATGTGCACTGGAGCGTGGTCCGACAATACTAAATTTCCTATTGAGGCGTCTTTAACGAGACCCAAAAGGGGATGTGCTGTGAAAATATAATCCAAGTCTAGAGTAAGATGCTGTTGGAACGGAGTAAAATGAATAATCCCTTCCTGTAGCATTTAAAAGTCTCCATGAGTCGAACAATTTGAGATCCCTCAGGGATTTTTGGATTTTCTTAATTTCCCTAAAGGCAATTTTAGTTTTTCCTGAGGAAGTGTCTATAAGAGGATTCATTGGAACATTGAAATCCCCTCCGAGTAAAATCTGTCCCTTTGCGAATAATTGCAGCTCATTCAGTGTCTCTGTAATGAATTTGGCCTGATTTAGATTTGGTGCATATAGGTTTGCTAAGGTTAGAGACTCTTCCGCAATTACACAATTGATGAAAATATATCTGGCATCTGGGTCAATTTTAGCATCTATCAATTTAAAAGGGAGTGTTCTATGGATGCCTATAGAGACCCCTTTTGTCTTTTTATCGGGTGAAGTTGCATGAAACCAATAGGTGAAATATCTATTTTTCCCTAAATCTGGGGTTTTATCTGTTTAAAATGAGTTTCTTGAAGCATGACTATACGTGTTTTCCTCTTATGTAGTGAGTATAGTATGTTTGAGCGTTTTTCCGGTGTATTAAAACCATTTACGTTAGTGTTGTGATGGTGATGTCTGTCATGGTGCTTGTGCGAATGTATAACTTACAATTGGGCGGATGTCTATGTCTGTTGTGTTGTCTTGTTCTTGTCGTTCAGAGATGTCCTCTGTGTTGCCAAGGACTGTTCGTGACCACAACCGCAGGAGGATGAAGAGTGAAGGGAAGGACTAGACGGAACTAGGAAAAAGGAAAGGAGAAGATTAAGCACTTCAAGAAAAATAAAAAAGGTGCAATTAATATAAACAGATAAGTTTAACCAACTAAAAAGAGAAAAAGGGACAAAGCAAAAACTAAACTAACAAAAAAAAGCGATATAAATCGCGAGGGACTATTATGACAATTAGTCAATAAGTCTTGTTAAGCAAGACAAACTATTGGGAGGGTGGGTTGAACGTTGATAGGCCTAAGTGAGAACTAAAGTGTCCTTGGCCTATTCTGCATCCTAATACCATTTAGGAGGGAATAAAAAAAGCAATGTAAGTAAATATTTATTAGAGAGTCCTATATAAAAACCTTTGAAGAAACAGTTTATCCAAATATCCTATTTACTATCACCCATATAGATAGCAACCCTCGAGCCTCAAGGCAAATGATAATTATCTAACATATGTTAAAACAACAAGCAGAGGCTCCAAGATCGCCATCAATCTAATAAAGCCATTCCATTTAGATAAAATCCCTATCACTATGGGAGCTATCCTTAATACTGACATTTAAACAAATAAATATCTGCATAAGACTAACAATAAACTGCTACTCAGGAAGAAAAACATGCACAACAACAAAAGCATAATATAGATAACTTAGTCAGGTAGCAGCATCTCGGCACTCTCTTCAACGCGGTCCAGCTGTTGGCTCCTCTTCATCTTCTCTCTCCATCTCTCTTTTCGGCATTGGTGGCAGGTCTCGTCTCCCGCCTCATCTGTGTCATCAGGTCTTGATCTCGAGATGTAGCTAGGCGGAGGTAATATCATGGTCTCATGTAGATCGCACCATTCGTGTAGGTAAAGATTTGGAAGCTTTAACTGCTGTCAGGAACTCCGGAAGGTCCTTAGGTTCTCTCAATATAAGAGTGCTTCCCTCGAATCTCACAGATAAGAGAAACGGGAATCCCCACTTAGTATGGAATAGTTGAGCTCCTGCAATTTTTGCGTGAGGGGTCTAAGCGTAGCTCTTTGTCTCAGAGTTAGTAATGATAAATCTGTAAAAAGCTGGATCTTGGCACCATTAAAATCAATATTATGGATTTCTCTCGCCTCTTCATGATGTCTTCCTTTAATGTGTAGTAATGCACTCTGCATATGGTATCTCTGGGCCTTCTTGATCTTTCCCTTTGGCTTTAGAGCTCGATGACCCTATCAAGTTCTATGTGGTATCAGGAGGTCTTCCCAGAATCTATTGAAAACAGAGGATACCGCACCATATAAGTCCGCCGTCTTAACCTCTTCTGGTAGCCCTCTGATCCTTATATTGTTACGACGGCTCCTATTCTCGACGTCGTCAAGTCTGAGGGTAATCATCTTCTGGGAAATTTTTAGGGATTCTGTAACGTAAGTCAACTCCCTTATTTTGTCGTCGTGTGTCATCTGTGATTTTTCAAGGCCCTCCTGTTTTATTTTCCAGAATTATAATTTTGTCCTGCACCTACCGTAAGGTCTCTTTTCCACGCTGCTTTAAGATCTTTTCCCAGGTTAGTGCAAATCCTGCTTAGTAGGGATTAAGTGACAGCAACGCCTGTAATTCAGGGTGACCCTGTAACGCCTTCATCGCATTTTCAGAGGCGGCTGTTTGCACTGGGATATTTGGACGTGGGCAGATGTATTACAGAGTCAGCTGAAGAGGTTCGAGGATTCGTCAGATGATGATAAGTCATGGGTATAGAACGACTTGTTCATCTCATGTTTATTAGGCGTTTTCAGCAGCTTCCTCTTAATTGGGGGGGATACTTTCTTCATCTGAATCATTCGGGGTTGAGTACCCTTCTGATGCATCTGAAGTCCTGAGACCCTCTTTTATATTGCACAGGTTTATATAAAAGAGTGGAGTTTTGCCCCCAAAATCCTATTATCCATTTGCGATTGGGTCACTTCCATATCACAAAACTGATCTTTTTGGATTACATCATCTTTAAGGTTTGGGAGGGGCGGGAACATTCACATTATGCCTATTAGCAGAGTGAGGCATTTTTCGGCTCGCCTCCTCCAATATGGCCGACTGAGTGGGAACTACTGTGGCAGGCCTCTCTTGTGCATCCACATTTTCCATGGGGCTTATATGTGAATCTGCGGGCACCCTCTGCCTCTGGGGTCCCATTGCACATTAATATAATTTTTCCTAGGGACTGCGCCCAAATCTCTTTGTTTAATTTGAGGGTCTTTCCCTTCTGCCCCATCCAAGATGGCCGCCGTCCCCTGCACTCATTACAGCTACAGGCATCACTTTAACCTGGCCATCCTCCACATTTCCCCCTGCTTTCTCAGCATATCGGAGCGCTGTCCGGCTCCTTACTCACTGCGGGCACTTCCACCTGGCTCGTTTGTGCTGATTCAGCATTTCTGCACGGCTTCTCTCCTCCGGGCTCGAGTCATCCAAGATGGCCGCCGTCATTTCTCCTCTGCAGCCGCGGCTGCCTCCGCTCTGCAGCTGTCTCCTGCATGCCGCTCTGAGCCTCCCGCTGTACAGCATAATTCTCATTCCCCGACATCTCCTTGTCCTTATGCTTCTTGTCGGGCTTCATGCTGTCCACAATGTCGTGGTGCTGAATCCCTCCGATGCTGAGGCCGACACCGGAGCTCACTCTAAGCAGCAGCCGGCCATCAGAGAGCCAAGCCACGCCTCCCCGCCGTTGATTTTCTATGGGAATTGCAGAAATGACTTCTAAGCCTCAAAATAATGACTTTTTTTCCTAAGGTGGTAGGAATGAAACTCAGTGCGGGCTGGATGGGGTCCCCCCTGGGCACCGCAGACCTAAGCTTGTTTAACTCCTACCTCTTAAAGGGACCGAGAAAAAATGACCTTTTCTGCACTCCAATGTAAGTCAATGGGGCGATTTTTTGGCTATGTGCTAGAAATGAAATTCAGTGCGGATTGGATGACAGGCACCCTAGGCACCCAGGATCGGCTTTAGTTTCACGTGTATCTCTTAAGCCGGCAGAGAAAACCCACCTGATATGCGCTCCACACAATTGAATAGAGACGCCGTTGATTTTCTATGGGAATTGCAGAAATGACTTCTAAGCCTCAAAATAATGACTTTTTTTCCTAAGGTGGTAGGAATGAAACTCAGTGCGGGCTGGATGGGGTCCCCCCTGGGCACCGCAGACCTAAGCTTGTTTAACTCCTACCTCTTAAAGGGACCGAGAAAAAATGACCTTTTCTGCACTCCAATGTAAGTCAATGGGGCGATTTTTTGGCTATGTGCTAGAAATGAAATTCAGTGCGGATTGGATGACAGGCACCCTAGGCACCCAGGATCGGCTTTAGTTTCACGTGTATCTCTTAAGCCGGCAGAGAAAACCCACCTGATATGCGCTCCACACAATTGAATAGAGACGCCGTTGATTTTCTATGGGAATTGCAGAAATGACTTCTAAGCCTCAAAATAATGACTTTTTTTCCTAAGGTGGTAGGAATGAAACTCAGTGCGGGCTGGATGGGGTCCCCCCTGGGCACCGCAGACCTAAGCTTGTTTAACTCCTACCTCTTAAAGGGACCGAGAAAAAATGACCTTTTCTGCACTCCAATGTAAGTCAATGGGGCGATTTTTTGGCTATGTGCTAGAAATGAAATTCAGTGCGGATTGGATGACAGGCACCCTAGGCACCCAGGATCGGCTTTAGTTTCACGTGTATCTCTTAAGCCGGCAGAGAAAACCCACCTGATATGCGCTCCACACAATTGAATAGAGACGCCGTTGATTTTCTATGGGAATTGCAGAAATGACTTCTAAGCCTCAAAATAATGACTTTTTTTCCTAAGGTGGTAGGAATGAAACTCAGTGCGGGCTGGATGGGGTCCCCCCTGGGCACCGCAGACCTAAGCTTGTTTAACTCCTACCTCTTAAAGGGACCGAGAAAAAATGACCTTTTCTGCACTCCAATGTAAGTCAATGGGGCGATTTTTTGGCTATGTGCTAGAAATGAAATTCAGTGCGGATTGGATGACAGGCACCCTAGGCACCCAGGATCGGCTTTAGTTTCACGTGTATCTCTTAAGCCGGCAGAGAAAACCCACCTGATATGCGCTCCACACAATTGAATAGAGACGCCGTTGATTTTCTATGGGAATTGCAGAAATGACTTCTAAGCCTCAAAATAATGACTTTTTTTCCTAAGGTGGTAGGAATGAAACTCAGTGCGGGCTGGATGGGGTCCCCCCTGGGCACCGCAGACCTAAGCTTGTTTAACTCCTACCTCTTAAAGGGACCGAGAAAAAATGACCTTTTCTGCACTCCAATGTAAGTCAATGGGGCGATTTTTTGGCTATGTGCTAGAAATGAAATTCAGTGCGGATTGGATGACAGGCACCCTAGGCACCCAGGATCGGCTTTAGTTTCACGTGTATCTCTTAAGCCGGCAGAGAAAACCCACCTGATATGCGCTCCACACAATTGAATAGAGACGCCGTTGATTTTCTATGGGAATTGCAGAAATGACTTCTAAGCCTCAAAATAATGACTTTTTTTCCTAAGGTGGTAGGAATGAAACTCAGTGCGGGCTGGATGGGGTCCCCCCTGGGCACCGCAGACCTAAGCTTGTTTAACTCCTACCTCTTAAAGGGACCGAGAAAAAATGACCTTTTCTGCACTCCAATGTAAGTCAATGGGGCGATTTTTTGGCTATGTGCTAGAAATGAAATTCAGTGCGGATTGGATGACAGGCACCCTAGGCACCCAGGATCGGCTTTAGTTTCACGTGTATCTCTTAAGCCGGCAGAGAAAACCCACCTGATATGCGCTCCACACAATTGAATAGAGACGCCGTTGATTTTCTATGGGAATTGCAGAAATGACTTCTAAGCCTCAAAATAATGACTTTTTTTCCTAAGGTGGTAGGAATGAAACTCAGTGCGGGCTGGATGGGGTCCCCCCTGGGCACCGCAGACCTAAGCTTGTTTAACTCCTACCTCTTAAAGGGACCGAGAAAAAATGACCTTTTCTGCACTCCAATGTAAGTCAATGGGGCGATTTTTTGGCTATGTGCTAGAAATGAAATTCAGTGCGGATTGGATGACAGGCACCCTAGGCACCCAGGATCGGCTTTAGTTTCACGTGTATCTCTTAAGCCGGCAGAGAAAACCCACCTGATATGCGCTCCACACAATTGAATAGAGACGCCGTTGATTTTCTATGGGAATTGCAGAAATGACTTCTAAGCCTCAAAATAATGACTTTTTTTCCTAAGGTGGTAGGAATGAAACTCAGTGCGGGCTGGATGGGGTCCCCCCTGGGCACCGCAGACCTAAGCTTGTTTAACTCCTACCTCTTAAAGGGACCGAGAAAAAATGACCTTTTCTGCACTCCAATGTAAGTCAATGGGGCGATTTTTTGGCTATGTGCTAGAAATGAAATTCAGTGCGGATTGGATGACAGGCACCCTAGGCACCCAGGATCGGCTTTAGTTTCACGTGTATCTCTTAAGCCGGCAGAGAAAACCCACCTGATATGCGCTCCACACAATTGAATAGAGACGCCGTTGATTTTCTATGGGAATTGCAGAAATGACTTCTAAGCCTCAAAATAATGACTTTTTTTCCTAAGGTGGTAGGAATGAAACTCAGTGCGGGCTGGATGGGGTCCCCCCTGGGCACCGCAGACCTAAGCTTGTTTAACTCCTACCTCTTAAAGGGACCGAGAAAAAATGACCTTTTCTGCACTCCAATGTAAGTCAATGGGGCGATTTTTTGGCTATGTGCTAGAAATGAAATTCAGTGCGGATTGGATGACAGGCACCCTAGGCACCCAGGATCGGCTTTAGTTTCACGTGTATCTCTTAAGCCGGCAGAGAAAACCCACCTGATATGCGCTCCACACAATTGAATAGAGACGCCGTTGATTTTCTATGGGAATTGCAGAAATGACTTCTAAGCCTCAAAATAATGACTTTTTTTCCTAAGGTGGTAGGAATGAAACTCAGTGCGGGCTGGATGGGGTCCCCCCTGGGCACCGCAGACCTAAGCTTGTTTAACTCCTACCTCTTAAAGGGACCGAGAAAAAATGACCTTTTCTGCACTCCAATGTAAGTCAATGGGGCGATTTTTTGGCTATGTGCTAGAAATGAAATTCAGTGCGGATTGGATGACAGGCACCCTAGGCACCCAGGATCGGCTTTAGTTTCACGTGTATCTCTTAAGCCGGCAGAGAAAACCCACCTGATATGCGCTCCACACAATTGAATAGAGACGCCGTTGATTTTCTATGGGAATTGCAGAAATGACTTCTAAGCCTCAAAATAATGACTTTTTTTCCTAAGGTGGTAGGAATGAAACTCAGTGCGGGCTGGATGGGGTCCCCCCTGGGCACCGCAGACCTAAGCTTGTTTAACTCCTACCTCTTAAAGGGACCGAGAAAAAATGACCTTTTCTGCACTCCAATGTAAGTCAATGGGGCGATTTTTTGGCTATGTGCTAGAAATGAAATTCAGTGCGGATTGGATGACAGGCACCCTAGGCACCCAGGATCGGCTTTAGTTTCACGTGTATCTCTTAAGCCGGCAGAGAAAACCCACCTGATATGCGCTCCACACAATTGAATAGAGACGCCGTTGATTTTCTATGGGAATTGCAGAAATGACTTCTAAGCCTCAAAATAATGACTTTTTTTCCTAAGGTGGTAGGAATGAAACTCAGTGCGGGCTGGATGGGGTCCCCCCTGGGCACCGCAGACCTAAGCTTGTTTAACTCCTACCTCTTAAAGGGACCGAGAAAAAATGACCTTTTCTGCACTCCAATGTAAGTCAATGGGGCGATTTTTTGGCTATGTGCTAGAAATGAAATTCAGTGCGGATTGGATGACAGGCACCCTAGGCACCCAGGATCGGCTTTAGTTTCACGTGTATCTCTTAAGCCGGCAGAGAAAACCCACCTGATATGCGCTCCACACAATTGAATAGAGACGCCGTTGATTTTCTATGGGAATTGCAGAAATGACTTCTAAGCCTCAAAATAATGACTTTTTTTCCTAAGGTGGTAGGAATGAAACTCAGTGCGGGCTGGATGGGGTCCCCCCTGGGCACCGCAGACCTAAGCTTGTTTAACTCCTACCTCTTAAAGGGACCGAGAAAAAATGACCTTTTCTGCACTCCAATGTAAGTCAATGGGGCGATTTTTTGGCTATGTGCTAGAAATGAAATTCAGTGCGGATTGGATGACAGGCACCCTAGGCACCCAGGATCGGCTTTAGTTTCACGTGTATCTCTTAAGCCGGCAGAGAAAACCCACCTGATATGCGCTCCACACAATTGAATAGAGACGCCGTTGATTTTCTATGGGAATTGCAGAAATGACTTCTAAGCCTCAAAATAATGACTTTTTTTCCTAAGGTGGTAGGAATGAAACTCAGTGCGGGCTGGATGGGGTCCCCCCTGGGCACCGCAGACCTAAGCTTGTTTAACTCCTACCTCTTAAAGGGACCGAGAAAAAATGACCTTTTCTGCACTCCAATGTAAGTCAATGGGGCGATTTTTTGGCTATGTGCTAGAAATGAAATTCAGTGCGGATTGGATGACAGGCACCCTAGGCACCCAGGATCGGCTTTAGTTTCACGTGTATCTCTTAAGCCGGCAGAGAAAACCCACCTGATATGCGCTCCACACAATTGAATAGAGACGCCGTTGATTTTCTATGGGAATTGCAGAAATGACTTCTAAGCCTCAAAATAATGACTTTTTTTCCTAAGGTGGTAGGAATGAAACTCAGTGCGGGCTGGATGGGGTCCCCCCTGGGCACCGCAGACCTAAGCTTGTTTAACTCCTACCTCTTAAAGGGACCGAGAAAAAATGACCTTTTCTGCACTCCAATGTAAGTCAATGGGGCGATTTTTTGGCTATGTGCTAGAAATGAAATTCAGTGCGGATTGGATGACAGGCACCCTAGGCACCCAGGATCGGCTTTAGTTTCACGTGTATCTCTTAAGCCGGCAGAGAAAACCCACCTGATATGCGCTCCACACAATTGAATAGAGACGCCGTTGATTTTCTATGGGAATTGCAGAAATGACTTCTAAGCCTCAAAATAATGACTTTTTTTCCTAAGGTGGTAGGAATGAAACTCAGTGCGGGCTGGATGGGGTCCCCCCTGGGCACCGCAGACCTAAGCTTGTTTAACTCCTACCTCTTAAAGGGACCGAGAAAAAATGACCTTTTCTGCACTCCAATGTAAGTCAATGGGGCGATTTTTTGGCTATGTGCTAGAAATGAAATTCAGTGCGGATTGGATGACAGGCACCCTAGGCACCCAGGATCGGCTTTAGTTTCACGTGTATCTCTTAAGCCGGCAGAGAAAACCCACCTGATATGCGCTCCACACAATTGAATTAGAGACGCCGTTGATTTTCTATGGGAATTGCAGAAATGACTTCTAAGCCTCAAAATAATGACTTTTTTTCCTAAGGTGGTAGGAATGAAACTCAGTGCGGGCTGGATGGGGTCCCCCCTGGGCACCGCAGACCTAAGCTTGTTTAACTCCTACCTCTTAAAGGGACCGAGAAAAAATGACCTTTTCTGCACTCCAATGTAAGTCAATGGGGCGATTTTTTGGCTATGTGCTAGAAATGAAATTCAGTGCGGATTGGATGACAGGCACCCTAGGCACCCAGGATCGGCTTTAGTTTCACGTGTATCTCTTAAGCCGGCAGAGAAAACCCACCTGATATGCGCTCCACACAATTGAATAGAGACGCCGTTGATTTTCTATGGGAATTGCAGAAATGACTTCTAAGCCTCAAAATAATGACTTTTTTTCCTAAGGTGGTAGGAATGAAACTCAGTGCGGGCTGGATGGGGTCCCCCCTGGGCACCGCAGACCTAAGCTTGTTTAACTCCTACCTCTTAAAGGGACCGAGAAAAAATGACCTTTTCTGCACTCCAATGTAAGTCAATGGGGCGATTTTTTGGCTATGTGCTAGAAATGAAATTCAGTGCGGATTGGATGACAGGCACCCTAGGCACCCAGGATCGGCTTTAGTTTCACGTGTATCTCTTAAGCCGGCAGAGAAAACCCACCTGATATGCGCTCCACACAATTGAATAGAGACGCCGTTGATTTTCTATGGGAATTGCAGAAATGACTTCTAAGCCTCAAAATAATGACTTTTTTTCCTAAGGTGGTAGGAATGAAACTCAGTGCGGGCTGGATGGGGTCCCCCCTGGGCACCGCAGACCTAAGCTTGTTTAACTCCTACCTCTTAAAGGGACCGAGAAAAAATGACCTTTTCTGCACTCCAATGTAAGTCAATGGGGCGATTTTTTGGCTATGTGCTAGAAATGAAATTCAGTGCGGATTGGATGACAGGCACCCTAGGCACCCAGGATCGGCTTTAGTTTCACGTGTATCTCTTAAGCCGGCAGAGAAAACCCACCTGATATGCGCTCCACACAATTGAATAGAGACGCCGTTGATTTTCTATGGGAATTGCAGAAATGACTTCTAAGCCTCAAAATAATGACTTTTTTTCCTAAGGTGGTAGGAATGAAACTCAGTGCGGGCTGGATGGGGTCCCCCCTGGGCACCGCAGACCTAAGCTTGTTTAACTCCTACCTCTTAAAGGGACCGAGAAAAAATGACCTTTTCTGCACTCCAATGTAAGTCAATGGGGCGATTTTTTGGCTATGTGCTAGAAATGAAATTCAGTGCGGATTGGATGACAGGCACCCTAGGCACCCAGGATCGGCTTTAGTTTCACGTGTATCTCTTAAGCCGGCAGAGAAAACCCACCTGATATGCGCTCCACACAATTGAATAGAGACGCCGTTGATTTTCTATGGGAATTGCAGAAATGACTTCTAAGCCTCAAAATAATGACTTTTTTTCCTAAGGTGGTAGGAATGAAACTCAGTGCGGGCTGGATGGGGTCCCCCCTGGGCACCGCAGACCTAAGCTTGTTTAACTCCTACCTCTTAAAGGGACCGAGAAAAAATGACCTTTTCTGCACTCCAATGTAAGTCAATGGGGCGATTTTTTGGCTATGTGCTAGAAATGAAATTCAGTGCGGATTGGATGACAGGCACCCTAGGCACCCAGGATCGGCTTTAGTTTCACGTGTATCTCTTAAGCCGGCAGAGAAAACCCACCTGATATGCGCTCCACACAATTGAATAGAGACGCCGTTGATTTTCTATGGGAATTGCAGAAATGACTTCTAAGCCTCAAAATAATGACTTTTTTTCCTAAGGTGGTAGGAATGAAACTCAGTGCGGGCTGGATGGGGTCCCCCCTGGGCACCGCAGACCTAAGCTTGTTTAACTCCTACCTCTTAAAGGGACCGAGAAAAAATGACCTTTTCTGCACTCCAATGTAAGTCAATGGGGCGATTTTTTGGCTATGTGCTAGAAATGAAATTCAGTGCGGATTGGATGACAGGCACCCTAGGCACCCAGGATCGGCTTTAGTTTCACGTGTATCTCTTAAGCCGGCAGAGAAAACCCACCTGATATGCGCTCCACACAATTGAATAGAGACGCCGTTGATTTTCTATGGGAATTGCAGAAATGACTTCTAAGCCTCAAAATAATGACTTTTTTTCCTAAGGTGGTAGGAATGAAACTCAGTGCGGGCTGGATGGGGTCCCCCCTGGGCACCGCAGACCTAAGCTTGTTTAACTCCTACCTCTTAAAGGGACCGAGAAAAAATGACCTTTTCTGCACTCCAATGTAAGTCAATGGGGCGATTTTTTGGCTATGTGCTAGAAATGAAATTCAGTGCGGATTGGATGACAGGCACCCTAGGCACCCAGGATCGGCTTTAGTTTCACGTGTATCTCTTAAGCCGGCAGAGAAAACCCACCTGATATGCGCTCCACACAATTGAATAGAGACGCCGTTGATTTTCTATGGGAATTGCAGAAATGACTTCTAAGCCTCAAAATAATGACTTTTTTTCCTAAGGTGGTAGGAATGAAACTCAGTGCGGGCTGGATGGGGTCCCCCCTGGGCACCGCAGACCTAAGCTTGTTTAACTCCTACCTCTTAAAGGGACCGAGAAAAAATGACCTTTTCTGCACTCCAATGTAAGTCAATGGGGCGATTTTTTGGCTATGTGCTAGAAATGAAATTCAGTGCGGATTGGATGACAGGCACCCTAGGCACCCAGGATCGGCTTTAGTTTCACGTGTATCTCTTAAGCCGGCAGAGAAAACCCACCTGATATGCGCTCCACACAATTGAATAGAGACGCCGTTGATTTTCTATGGGAATTGCAGAAATGACTTCTAAGCCTCAAAATAATGACTTTTTTTCCTAAGGTGGTAGGAATGAAACTCAGTGCGGGCTGGATGGGGTCCCCCCTGGGCACCGCAGACCTAAGCTTGTTTAACTCCTACCTCTTAAAGGGACCGAGAAAAAATGACCTTTTCTGCACTCCAATGTAAGTCAATGGGGCGATTTTTTGGCTATGTGCTAGAAATGAAATTCAGTGCGGATTGGATGACAGGCACCCTAGGCACCCAGGATCGGCTTTAGTTTCACGTGTATCTCTTAAGCCGGCAGAGAAAACCCACCTGATATGCGCTCCACACAATTGAATAGAGACGCCGTTGATTTTCTATGGGAATTGCAGAAATGACTTCTAAGCCTCAAAATAATGACTTTTTTTCCTAAGGTGGTAGGAATGAAACTCAGTGCGGGCTGGATGGGGTCCCCCCTGGGCACCGCAGACCTAAGCTTGTTTAACTCCTACCTCTTAAAGGGACCGAGAAAAAATGACCTTTTCTGCACTCCAATGTAAGTCAATGGGGCGATTTTTTGGCTATGTGCTAGAAATGAAATTCAGTGCGGATTGGATGACAGGCACCCTAGGCACCCAGGATCGGCTTTAGTTTCACGTGTATCTCTTAAGCCGGCAGAGAAAACCCACCTGATATGCGCTCCACACAATTGAATAGAGACGCCGTTGATTTTCTATGGGAATTGCAGAAATGACTTCTAAGCCTCAAAATAATGACTTTTTTTCCTAAGGTGGTAGGAATGAAACTCAGTGCGGGCTGGATGGGGTCCCCCCTGGGCACCGCAGACCTAAGCTTGTTTAACTCCTACCTCTTAAAGGGACCGAGAAAAAATGACCTTTTCTGCACTCCAATGTAAGTCAATGGGGCGATTTTTTGGCTATGTGCTAGAAATGAAATTCAGTGCGGATTGGATGACAGGCACCCTAGGCACCCAGGATCGGCTTTAGTTTCACGTGTATCTCTTAAGCCGGCAGAGAAAACCCACCTGATATGCGCTCCACACAATTGAATAGAGACGCCGTTGATTTTCTATGGGAATTGCAGAAATGACTTCTAAGCCTCAAAATAATGACTTTTTTTCCTAAGGTGGTAGGAATGAAACTCAGTGCGGGCTGGATGGGGTCCCCCCTGGGCACCGCAGACCTAAGCTTGTTTAACTCCTACCTCTTAAAGGGACCGAGAAAAAATGACCTTTTCTGCACTCCAATGTAAGTCAATGGGGCGATTTTTTGGCTATGTGCTAGAAATGAAATTCAGTGCGGATTGGATGACAGGCACCCTAGGCACCCAGGATCGGCTTTAGTTTCACGTGTATCTCTTAAGCCGGCAGAGAAAACCCACCTGATATGCGCTCCACACAATTGAATAGAGACGCCGTTGATTTTCTATGGGAATTGCAGAAATGACTTCTAAGCCTCAAAATAATGACTTTTTTTCCTAAGGTGGTAGGAATGAAACTCAGTGCGGGCTGGATGGGGTCCCCCCTGGGCACCGCAGACCTAAGCTTGTTTAACTCCTACCTCTTAAAGGGACCGAGAAAAAATGACCTTTTCTGCACTCCAATGTAAGTCAATGGGGCGATTTTTTGGCTATGTGCTAGAAATGAAATTCAGTGCGGATTGGATGACAGGCACCCTAGGCACCCAGGATCGGCT
Source organism: Dendropsophus ebraccatus (assembly GCF_027789765.1). Lineage (NCBI taxonomy): Eukaryota > Metazoa > Chordata > Amphibia > Anura > Hylidae > Dendropsophus > Dendropsophus ebraccatus. Next base: position 16,745 of record NW_027208601.1, read on the forward strand.
TTAGTTTCACGTGTATCTCTTAAGCCGGCAGAGAAAACCCACCTGATATGCGCTCCACACAATTGAATAGAGACGCCGTTGATTTTCTATGGGAATTGCAGAAATGACTTCTAAGCCTCAAAATAATGACTTTTTTTCCTAAGGTGGTAGGAATGAAACTCAGTGCGGGCTGGATGGGGTCCCCCCTGGGCACCGCAGACCTAAGCTTGTTTAACTCCTACCTCTTAAAGGGACCGAGAAAAAATGACCTTTTCTGCACTCCAATGTAAGTCAATGGGGCGATTTTTTGGCTATGTGCTAGAAATGAAATTCAGTGCGGATTGGATGACAGGCACCCTAGGCACCCAGGATCGGCTTTAGTTTCACGTGTATCTCTTAAGCCGGCAGAGAAAACCCACCTGATATGCGCTCCACACAATTGAATAGAGACGCCGTTGATTTTCTATGGGAATTGCAGAAATGACTTCTAAGCCTCAAAATAATGACTTTTTTTCCTAAGGTGGTAGGAATGAAACTCAGTGCGGGCTGGATGGGGTCCCCCCTGGGCACCGCAGACCTAAGCTTGTTTAACTCCTACCTCTTAAAGGGACCGAGAAAAAATGACCTTTTCTGCACTCCAATGTAAGTCAATGGGGCGATTTTTTGGCTATGTGCTAGAAATGAAATTCAGTGCGGATTGGATGACAGGCACCCTAGGCACCCAGGATCGGCTTTAGTTTCACGTGTATCTCTTAAGCCGGCAGAGAAAACCCACCTGATATGCGCTCCACACAATTGAATAGAGACGCCGTTGATTTTCTATGGGAATTGCAGAAATGACTTCTAAGCCTCAAAATAATGACTTTTTTTCCTAAGGTGGTAGGAATGAAACTCAGTGCGGGCTGGATGGGGTCCCCCCTGGGCACCGCAGACCTAAGCTTGTTTAACTCCTACCTCTTAAAGGGACCGAGAAAAAATGACCTTTTCTGCACTCCAATGTAAGTCAATGGGGCGATTTTTTGGCTATGTGCTAGAAATGAAATTCAGTGCGGATTGGATGACAGGCACCCTAGGCACCCAGGATCGGCTTTAGTTTCACGTGTATCTCTTAAGCCGGCAGAGAAAACCCACCTGATATGCGCTCCACACAATTGAATAGAGACGCCGTTGATTTTCTATGGGAATTGCAGAAATGACTTCTAAGCCTCAAAATAATGACTTTTTTTCCTAAGGTGGTAGGAATGAAACTCAGTGCGGGCTGGATGGGGTCCCCCCTGGGCACCGCAGACCTAAGCTTGTTTAACTCCTACCTCTTAAAGGGACCGAGAAAAAATGACCTTTTCTGCACTCCAATGTAAGTCAATGGGGCGATTTTTTGGCTATGTGCTAGAAATGAAATTCAGTGCGGATTGGATGACAGGCACCCTAGGCACCCAGGATCGGCTTTAGTTTCACGTGTATCTCTTAAGCCGGCAGAGAAAACCCACCTGATATGCGCTCCACACAATTGAATAGAGACGCCGTTGATTTTCTATGGGAATTGCAGAAATGACTTCTAAGCCTCAAAATAATGACTTTTTTTCCTAAGGTGGTAGGAATGAAACTCAGTGCGGGCTGGATGGGGTCCCCCCTGGGCACCGCAGACCTAAGCTTGTTTAACTCCTACCTCTTAAAGGGACCGAGAAAAAATGACCTTTTCTGCACTCCAATGTAAGTCAATGGGGCGATTTTTTGGCTATGTGCTAGAAATGAAATTCAGTGCGGATTGGATGACAGGCACCCTAGGCACCCAGGATCGGCTTTAGTTTCACGTGTATCTCTTAAGCCGGCAGAGAAAACCCACCTGATATGCGCTCCACACAATTGAATAGAGACGCCAGTTGATTTTCTATGGGAATTGCAGAAATGACTTCTAAGCCTCAAAATAATGACTTTTTTTCCTAAGGTGGTAGGAATGAAACTCAGTGCGGGCTGGATGGGGTCCCCCCTGGGCACCGCAGACCTAAGCTTGTTTAACTCCTACCTCTTAAAGGGACCGAGAAAAAATGACCTTTTCTGCACTCCAATGTAAGTCAATGGGGCGATTTTTTGGCTATGTGCTAGAAATGAAATTCAGTGCGGATTGGATGACAGGCACCCTAGGCACCCAGGATCGGCTTTAGTTTCACGTGTATCTCTTAAGCCGGCAGAGAAAACCCACCTGATATGCGCTCCACACAATTGAATAGAGACGCCAGTTGATTTTCTATGGGAATTGCAGAAATGACTTCTAAGCCTCAAAATAATGACTTTTTTTCCTAAGGTGGTAGGAATGAAACTCAGTGCGGGCTGGATGGGGTCCCCCCTGGGCACCGCAGACCTAAGCTTGTTTAACTCCTACCTCTTAAAGGGACCGAGAAAAAATGACCTTTTCTGCACTCCAATGTAAGTCAATGGGGCGATTTTTTGGCTATGTGCTAGAAATGAAATTCAGTGCGGATTGGATGACAGGCACCCTAGGCACCCAGGATCGGCTTTAGTTTCACGTGTATCTCTTAAGCCGGCAGAGAAAACCCACCTGATATGCGCTCCACACAATTGAATAGAGACGCCGTTGATTTTCTATGGGAATTGCAGAAATGACTTCTAAGCCTCAAAATAATGACTTTTTTTCCTAAGGTGGTAGGAATGAAACTCAGTGCGGGCTGGATGGGGTCCCCCCTGGGCACCGCAGACCTAAGCTTGTTTAACTCCTACCTCTTAAAGGGACCGAGAAAAAATGACCTTTTCTGCACTCCAATGTAAGTCAATGGGGCGATTTTTTGGCTATGTGCTAGAAATGAAATTCAGTGCGGATTGGATGACAGGCACCCTAGGCACCCAGGATCGGCTTTAGTTTCACGTGTATCTCTTAAGCCGGCAGAGAAAACCCACCTGATATGCGCTCCACACAATTGAATAGAGACGCCGTTGATTTTCTATGGGAATTGCAGAAATGACTTCTAAGCCTCAAAATAATGACTTTTTTTCCTAAGGTGGTAGGAATGAAACTCAGTGCGGGCTGGATGGGGTCCCCCCTGGGCACCGCAGACCTAAGCTTGTTTAACTCCTACCTCTTAAAGGGACCGAGAAAAAATGACCTTTTCTGCACTCCAATGTAAGTCAATGGGGCGATTTTTTGGCTATGTGCTAGAAATGAAATTCAGTGCGGATTGGATGACAGGCACCCTAGGCACCCAGGATCGGCTTTAGTTTCACGTGTATCTCTTAAGCCGGCAGAGAAAACCCACCTGATATGCGCTCCACACAATTGAATAGAGACGCCGTTGATTTTCTATGGGAATTGCAGAAATGACTTCTAAGCCTCAAAATAATGACTTTTTTTCCTAAGGTGGTAGGAATGAAACTCAGTGCGGGCTGGATGGGGTCCCCCCTGGGCACCGCAGACCTAAGCTTGTTTAACTCCTACCTCTTAAAGGGACCGAGAAAAAATGACCTTTTCTGCACTCCAATGTAAGTCAATGGGGCGATTTTTTGGCTATGTGCTAGAAATGAAATTCAGTGCGGATTGGATGACAGGCACCCTAGGCACCCAGGATCGGCTTTAGTTTCACGTGTATCTCTTAAGCCGGCAGAGAAAACCCACCTGATATGCGCTCCACACAATTGAATAGAGACGCCGTTGATTTTCTATGGGAATTGCAGAAATGACTTCTAAGCCTCAAAATAATGACTTTTTTTCCTAAGGTGGTAGGAATGAAACTCAGTGCGGGCTGGATGGGGTCCCCCCTGGGCACCGCAGACCTAAGCTTGTTTAACTCCTACCTCTTAAAGGGACCGAGAAAAAATGACCTTTTCTGCACTCCAATGTAAGTCAATGGGGCGATTTTTTGGCTATGTGCTAGAAATGAAATTCAGTGCGGATTGGATGACAGGCACCCTAGGCACCCAGGATCGGCTTTAGTTTCACGTGTATCTCTTAAGCCGGCAGAGAAAACCCACCTGATATGCGCTCCACACAATTGAATAGAGACGCCGTTGATTTTCTATGGGAATTGCAGAAATGACTTCTAAGCCTCAAAATAATGACTTTTTTTCCTAAGGTGGTAGGAATGAAACTCAGTGCGGGCTGGATGGGGTCCCCCCTGGGCACCGCAGACCTAAGCTTGTTTAACTCCTACCTCTTAAAGGGACCGAGAAAAAATGACCTTTTCTGCACTCCAATGTAAGTCAATGGGGCGATTTTTTGGCTATGTGCTAGAAATGAAATTCAGTGCGGATTGGATGACAGGCACCCTAGGCACCCAGGATCGGCTTTAGTTTCACGTGTATCTCTTAAGCCGGCAGAGAAAACCCACCTGATATGCGCTCCACACAATTGAATAGAGACGCCGTTGATTTTCTATGGGAATTGCAGAAATGACTTCTAAGCCTCAAAATAATGACTTTTTTTCCTAAGGTGGTAGGAATGAAACTCAGTGCGGGCTGGATGGGGTCCCCCCTGGGCACCGCAGACCTAAGCTTGTTTAACTCCTACCTCTTAAAGGGACCGAGAAAAAATGACCTTTTCTGCACTCCAATGTAAGTCAATGGGGCGATTTTTTGGCTATGTGCTAGAAATGAAATTCAGTGCGGATTGGATGACAGGCACCCTAGGCACCCAGGATCGGCTTTAGTTTCACGTGTATCTCTTAAGCCGGCAGAGAAAACCCACCTGATATGCGCTCCACACAATTGAATTAGAGACGCCGTTGATTTTCTATGGGAATTGCAGAAATGACTTCTAAGCCTCAAAATAATGACTTTTTTTCCTAAGGTGGTAGGAATGAAACTCAGTGCGGGCTGGATGGGGTCCCCCCTGGGCACCGCAGACCTAAGCTTGTTTAACTCCTACCTCTTAAAGGGACCGAGAAAAAATGACCTTTTCTGCACTCCAATGTAAGTCAATGGGGCGATTTTTTGGCTATGTGCTAGAAATGAAATTCAGTGCGGATTGGATGACAGGCACCCTAGGCACCCAGGATCGGCTTTAGTTTCACGTGTATCTCTTAAGCCGGCAGAGAAAACCCACCTGATATGCGCTCCACACAATTGAATAGAGACGCCGTTGATTTTCTATGGGAATTGCAGAAATGACTTCTAAGCCTCAAAATAATGACTTTTTTTCCTAAGGTGGTAGGAATGAAACTCAGTGCGGGCTGGATGGGGTCCCCCCTGGGCACCGCAGACCTAAGCTTGTTTAACTCCTACCTCTTAAAGGGACCGAGAAAAAATGACCTTTTCTGCACTCCAATGTAAGTCAATGGGGCGATTTTTTGGCTATGTGCTAGAAATGAAATGCAGTGCGGATTGGATGACAGGCACCCTAGGCACCCAGGATCGGCTTTAGTTTCACGTGTATCTCTTAAGCCGGCAGAGAAAACCCACCTGATATGCGCTCCACACAATTGAATAGAGACGCCGTTGATTTTCTATGGGAATTGCAGAAATGACTTCTAAGCCTCAAAATAATGACTTTTTTTCCTAAGGTGGTAGGAATGAAACTCAGTGCGGGCTGGATGGGGTCCCCCCTGGGCACCGCAGACCTAAGCTTGTTTAACTCCTACCTCTTAAAGGGACCGAGAAAAAATGACCTTTTCTGCACTCCAATGTAAGTCAATGGGGCGATTTTTTGGCTATGTGCTAGAAATGAAATTCAGTGCGGATTGGATGACAGGCACCCTAGGCACCCAGGATCGGCTTTAGTTTCACGTGTATCTCTTAAGCCGGCAGAGAAAACCCACCTGATATGCGCTCCACACAATTGAATAGAGACGCCGTTGATTTTCTATGGGAATTGCAGAAATGACTTCTAAGCCTCAAAATAATGACTTTTTTTCCTAAGGTGGTAGGAATGAAACTCAGTGCGGGCTGGATGGGGTCCCCCCTGGGCACCGCAGACCTAAGCTTGTTTAACTCCTACCTCTTAAAGGGACCGAGAAAAAATGACCTTTTCTGCACTCCAATGTAAGTCAATGGGGCGATTTTTTGGCTATGTGCTAGAAATGAAATGCAGTGCGGATTGGATGACAGGCACCCTAGGCACCCAGGATCGGCTTTAGTTTCACGTGTATCTCTTAAGCCGGCAGAGAAAACCCACCTGATATGCGCTCCACACAATTGAATAGAGACGCCGTTGATTTTCTATGGGAATTGCAGAAATGACTTCTAAGCCTCAAAATAATGACTTTTTTTCCTAAGGTGGTAGGAATGAAACTCAGTGCGGGCTGGATGGGGTCCCCCCTGGGCACCGCAGACCTAAGCTTGTTTAACTCCTACCTCTTAAAGGGACCGAGAAAAAATGACCTTTTCTGCACTCCAATGTAAGTCAATGGGGCGATTTTTTGGCTATGTGCTAGAAATGAAATTCAGTGCGGATTGGATGACAGGCACCCTAGGCACCCAGGATCGGCTTTAGTTTCACGTGTATCTCTTAAGCCGGCAGAGAAAACCCACCTGATATGCGCTCCACACAATTGAATAGAGACGCCGTTGATTTTCTATGGGAATTGCAGAAATGACTTCTAAGCCTCAAAATAATGACTTTTTTTCCTAAGGTGGTAGGAATGAAACTCAGTGCGGGCTGGATGGGGTCCCCCCTGGGCACCGCAGACCTAAGCTTGTTTAACTCCTACCTCTTAAAGGGACCGAGAAAAAATGACCTTTTCTGCACTCCAATGTAAGTCAATGGGGCGATTTTTTGGCTATGTGCTAGAAATGAAATGCAGTGCGGATTGGATGACAGGCACCCTAGGCACCCAGGATCGGCTTTAGTTTCACGTGTATCTCTTAAGCCGGCAGAGAAAACCCACCTGATATGCGCTCCACACAATTGAATAGAGACGCCGTTGATTTTCTATGGGAATTGCAGAAATGACTTCTAAGCCTCAAAATAATGACTTTTTTTCCTAAGGTGGTAGGAATGAAACTCAGTGCGGGCTGGATGGGGTCCCCCCTGGGCACCGCAGACCTAAGCTTGTTTAACTCCTACCTCTTAAAGGGACCGAGAAAAAATGACCTTTTCTGCACTCCAATGTAAGTCAATGGGGCGATTTTTTGGCTATGTGCTAGAAATGAAATTCAGTGCGGATTGGATGACAGGCACCCTAGGCACCCAGGATCGGCTTTAGTTTCACGTGTATCTCTTAAGCCGGCAGAGAAAACCCACCTGATATGCGCTCCACACAATTGAATAGAGACGCCGTTGATTTTCTATGGGAATTGCAGAAATGACTTCTAAGCCTCAAAATAATGACTTTTTTTCCTAAGGTGGTAGGAATGAAACTCAGTGCGGGCTGGATGGGGTCCCCCCTGGGCACCGCAGACCTAAGCTTGTTTAACTCCTACCTCTTAAAGGGACCGAGAAAAAATGACCTTTTCTGCACTCCAATGTAAGTCAATGGGGCGATTTTTTGGCTATGTGCTAGAAATGAAATTCAGTGCGGATTGGATGACAGGCACCCTAGGCACCCAGGATCGGCTTTAGTTTCACGTGTATCTCTTAAGCCGGCAGAGAAAACCCACCTGATATGCGCTCCACACAATTGAATAGAGACGCCGTTGATTTTCTATGGGAATTGCAGAAATGACTTCTAAGCCTCAAAATAATGACTTTTTTTCCTAAGGTGGTAGGAATGAAACTCAGTGCGGGCTGGATGGGGTCCCCCCTGGGCACCGCAGACCTAAGCTTGTTTAACTCCTACCTCTTAAAGGGACCGAGAAAAAATGACCTTTTCTGCACTCCAATGTAAGTCAATGGGGCGATTTTTTGGCTATGTGCTAGAAATGAAATGCAGTGCGGATTGGATGACAGGCACCCTAGGCACCCAGGATCGGCTTTAGTTTCACGTGTATCTCTTAAGCCGGCAGAGAAAACCCACCTGATATGCGCTCCACACAATTGAATAGAGACGCCGTTGATTTTCTATGGGAATTGCAGAAATGACTTCTAAGCCTCAAAATAATGACTTTTTTTCCTAAGGTGGTAGGAATGAAACTCAGTGCGGGCTGGATGGGGTCCCCCCTGGGCACCGCAGACCTAAGCTTGTTTAACTCCTACCTCTTAAAGGGACCGAGAAAAAATGACCTTTTCTGCACTCCAATGTAAGTCAATGGGGCGATTTTTTGGCTATGTGCTAGAAATGAAATTCAGTGCGGATTGGATGACAGGCACCCTAGGCACCCAGGATCGGCTTTAGTTTCACGTGTATCTCTTAAGCCGGCAGAGAAAACCCACCTGATATGCGCTCCACACAATTGAATAGAGACGCCGTTGATTTTCTATGGGAATTGCAGAAATGACTTCTAAGCCTCAATAGAAAATCAACGGCGTCCTTAATTCAATTGTGTGGAGCGCATATCGTTGGTTTTCTCTGCCGGCTGAAGATATACCGTGAAACTAAAACGCCTATCCTTGGTGCCTAGGTGCCTGTCCACCTATCCCACTGAATTTCATTTCTAGCACATGCCAAAAAATCGCCCCATTGACTTACATTGGAGTGCAGAAAAGGTCATTTTTTCTCGGTCCCTTTAAGAGGTAGGAGTTAAACAAGCTTAGGTCTGCGGTGCCCAGGGGGGACCCCATCCAGCCCGCACTGAGTTTCATTCCTACCACCTTAGGAAAAAAAGTCATTATTTTGAGGCTTAGAAGTCATTTCTGCAATTCCCATAGAAAATCAACGGCGTCTCTAATTCAATTGTGTGGAGCGCATATCAGGTGGGTTTTCTCTGCCGGCTTAAGAGATACACGTGAAACTAAAGCCGATCCTGGGTGCCTAGGGTGCCTGTCATCCAATCCGCACTCAATTTCATTTCTAGCACATAGCCAAAAAATCGCCCCATTGACTTACATTGGAGTGCAGAAAAGGTCATTTTTTCTCGGTCCCTTTAAGAGGTAGGAGTTAAATAAGCTTAGGTCTGCGGTGCCCAGGGGGGACCCCATCCAGCCCGCACTGAGTTTCATTCCTACCACCTTAGGAAAAAAAGTCATTATTTTGAGGCTTAGAAGTCATTTCTGCAATTCCCATAGAAAATCAACGGCGTCTCTAATTCAATTGTGTGGAGCGCATATCAGGTGGGTTTTCTCTGCCGGCTTAAGAGATACACGTGAAACTAAAGCCGATCCTGGGTGCCTAGGGTGCCTGTCATCCAATCCGCACTCAATTTCATTTCTAGCACATAGCCAAAAAATCGCCCCATTGACTTACATTGGAGTGCAGAAAAGGTCATTTTTTCTCGGTCCCTTTAAGAGGTAGGAGTTAAACAAGCTTAGGTCTGCGGTGCCCAGGGGGGACCCCATCCAGCCCGCACTGAGTTTCATTCCTACCACCTTAGGAAAAAAAGTCATTATTTTGAGGCTTAGAAGTCATTTCTGCAATTCCCATAGAAAATCAACGGCGTCTCTAATTCAATTGTGTGGAGCGCATATCAGGTGGGTTTTCTCTGCCGGCTTAAGAGATACACGTGAAACTAAAGCCGATCCTGGGTGCCTAGGGTGCCTGTCATCCAATCCGCACTCAATTTCATTTCTAGCACATAGCCAAAAAATCGCCCCATTGACTTACATTGGAGTGCAGAAAAGGTCATTTTTTCTCGGTCCCTTTAAGAGGTAGGAGTTAAACAAGCTTAGGTCTGCGGTGCCCAGGGGGGACCCCATCCAGCCCGCACTGAGTTTCATTCCTACCACCTTAAGAAAAAAAGTCATTATTTTGAGGCTTAGAAGTCATTTCTGCAATTCCCATAGAAAATCAACGGCGTCTCTAATTCAATTGTGTGGAGCGCATATCAGGTGGGTTTTCTCTGCCGGCTTAAGAGATACACGTGAAACTAAAGCCGATCCTGGGTGCCTAGGGTGCCTGTCATCCAATCCGCACTCAATTTCATTTCTAGCACATAGCCAAAAAATCGCCCCATTGACTTACATTGGAGTGCAGAAAAGGTCATTTTTTCTCGGTCCCTTTAAGAGGTAGGAGTTAAACAAGCTTAGGTCTGCGGTGCCCAGGGGGGACCCCATCCAGCCCGCACTGAGTTTCATTCCTACCACCTTAGGAAAAAAAGTCATTATTTTGAGGCTTAGAAGTCATTTCTGCAATTCCCATAGAAAATCAACGGCGTCTCTAATTCAATTGTGTGGAGCGCATATCAGGTGGGTTTTCTCTGCCGGCTTAAGAGATACACGTGAAACTAAAGCCGATCCTGGGTGCCTAGGGTGCCTGTCATCCAATCCGCACACAATTTCATTTCTAGCACATAGCCAAAAAATCGCCCCATTGACTTACATTGGAGTGCAGAAAAGGTCATTTTTTCTCGGTCCCTTTAAGAGGTAGGAGTTAAACAAGCTTAGGTCTGCGGTGCCCAGGGGGGACCCCATCCAGCCCGCACTGAGTTTCATTCCTACCACCTTAGGAAAAAAAGTCATTATTTTGAGGCTTAGAAGTCATTTCTGCAATTCCCATAGAAAATCAACGGCGTCTCTAATTCAATTGTGTGGAGCGCATATCAGGTGGGTTTTCTCTGCCGGCTTAAGAGATACACGTGAAACTAAAGCCGATCCTGGGTGCCTAGGGTGCCTGTCATCCAATCCGCACTCAATTTCATTTCTAGCACATAGCCAAAAAATCGCCCCATTGACTTACATTGGAGTGCAGAAAAGGTCATTTTTTCTCGGTCCCTTTAAGAGGTAGGAGTTAAACAAGCTTAGGTCTGCGGTGCCCAGGGGGGACCCCATCCAGCCCGCACTGAGTTTCATTCCTACCACCTTAGGAAAAAAAGTCATTATTTTGAGGCTTAGAAGTCATTTCTGCAATTCCCATAGAAAATCAACGGCGTCTCTAATTCAATTGTGTGGAGCGCATATCAGGTGGGTTTTCTCTGCCGGCTTAAGAGATACACGTGAAACTAAAGCCGATCCTGGGTGCCTAGGGTGCCTGTCATCCAATCCGCACTCAATTTCATTTCTAGCACATAGCCAAAAAATCGCCCCATTGACTTACATTGGAGTGCAGAAAAGGTCATTTTTTCTCGGTCCCTTTAAGAGGTAGGAGTTAAACAAGCTTAGGTCTGCGGTGCCCAGGGGGGACCCCATCCAGCCCGCACTGAGTTTCATTCCTACCACCTTAGGAAAAAAAGTCATTATTTTGAGGCTTAGAAGTCATTTCTGCAATTCCCATAGAAAATCAACGGCGTCTCTAATTCAATTGTGTGGAGCGCATATCAGGTGGGTTTTCTCTGCCGGCTTAAGAGATACACGTGAAACTAAAGCCGATCCTGGGTGCCTAGGGTGCCTGTCATCCAATCCGCACTCAATTTCATTTCTAGCACATAGCCAAAAAATCGCCCCATTGACTTACATTGGAGTGCAGAAAAGGTCATTTTTTCTCGGTCCCTTTAAGAGGTAGGAGTTAAACTAGCTTAGGTCTGCGGTGCCCAGGGGGGACCCCATCCAGCCCGCACTGAGTTTCATTCCTACCACCTTAGGAAAAAAAGTCATTATTTTGAGGCTTAGAAGTCATTTCTGCAATTCCCATAGAAAATCAACGGCGTCTCTAATTCAATTGTGTGGAGCGCATATCAGGTGGGTTTTCTCTGCCGGCTTAAGAGATACACGTGAAACTAAAGCCGATCCTGGGTGCCTAGGGTGCCTGTCATCCAATCCGCACTCAATTTCATTTCTAGCACATAGCCAAAAAATCGCCCCATTGACTTACATTGGAGTGCAGAAAAGGTCATTTTTTCTCGGTCCCTTTAAGAGGTAGGAGTTAAACAAGCTTAGGTCTGCGGTGCCCAGGGGGGACCCCATCCAGCCCGCACTGAGTTTCATTCCTACCACCTTAGGAAAAAAAGTCATTATTTTGAGGCTTAGAAGTCATTTCTGCAATTCCCATAGAAAATCAACGGCGTCTCTAATTCAATTGTGTGGAGCGCATATCAGGTGGGTTTTCTCTGCCGGCTTAAGAGATACACGTGAAACTAAAGCCGATCCTGGGTGCCTAGGGTGCCTGTCATCCAATCCGCACTCAATTTCATTTCTAGCACATAGCCAAAAAATCGCCCCATTGACTTACATTGGAGTGCAGAAAAGGTCATTTTTTCTCGGTCCCTTTAAGAGGCAGGAGTTAAACAAGCTTAGGTCTGCGGTGCCCAGGGGGGACCCCATCCAGCCCGCACTGAGTTTCATTCCTACCACCTTAGGAAAAAAAGTCATTATTTTGAGGCTTAGAAGTCATTTCTGCAATTCCCATAGAAAATCAACGGCGTCTCTAATTCAATTGTGTGGAGCGCATATCAGGTGGGTTTTCTCTGCCGGCTTAAGAGATACACGTGAAACTAAAGCCGATCCTGGGTGCCTAGGGTGCCTGTCATCCAATCCGCACTCAATTTCATTTCTAGCACATAGCCAAAAAATCGCCCCATTGACTTACATTGGAGTGCAGAAAAGGTCATTTTTTCTCGGTCCCTTTAAGAGGTAGGAGTTAAACAAGCTTAGGTCTGCGGTGCCCAGGGGGGACCCCATCCAGCCCGCACTGAGTTTCATTCCTACCACCTTAGGAAAAAAAGTCATTATTTTGAGGCTTAGAAGTCATTTCTGCAATTCCCATAGAAAATCAACGGCGTCTCTAATTCAATTGTGTGGAGCGCATATCAGGTGGGTTTTCTCTGCCGGCTTAAGAGATACACGTGAAACTAAAGCCGATCCTGGGTGCCTAGGGTGCCTGTCATCCAATCCGCACTCAATTTCATTTCTAGCACATAGCCAAAAAATCGCCCCATTGACTTACATTGGAGTGCAGAAAAGGTCATTTTTTCTCGGTCCCTTTAAGAGGTATGAGTTAAACAAGCTTAGGTCTGCGGTGCCCAGGGGGGACCCCATCCAGCCCGCACTGAGTTTCATTCCTACCACCTTAGGAAAAAAAGTCATTATTTTGAGGCTTAGAAGTCATTTCTGCAATTCCCATAGAAAATCAACGGCGTCTCTAATTCAATTGTGTGGAGCGCATATCAGGTGGGTTTTCTCTGCCGGCTTAAGAGATACACGTGAAACTAAAGCCGATCCTGGGTGCCTAGGGTGCCTGTCATCCAATCCGCACTCAATTTCATTTCTAGCACATAGCCAAAAAATCGCCCCATTGACTTACATTGGAGTGCAGAAAAGGTCATTTTTTCTCGGTCCCTTTAAGAGGTAGGAGTTAAACAAGCTTAGGTCTGCGGTGCCCAGGGGGGACCCCATCCAGCCCGCACTGAGTTTCATTCCTACCACCTTAGGAAAAAAAGTCATTATTTTGAGGCTTAGAAGTCATTTCTGCAATTCCCATAGAAAATCAACGGCGTCTCTAATTCAATTGTGTGGAGCGCATATCAGGTGGGTTTTCTCTGCCGGCTTAAGAGATACACGTGAAACTAAAGCCGATCCTGGGTGCCTAGGGTGCCTGTCATCCAATCCGCACTCAATTTCATTTCTAGCACATAGCCAAAAAATCGCCCCATTGACTTACATTGGAGTGCAGAAAAGGTCATTTTTTCTCGGTCCCTTTAAGAGGTAGGAGTTAAACAAGCTTAGGTCTGCGGTGCCCAGGGGGGACCCCATCCAGCCCGCACTGAGTTTCATTCCTACCACCTTAGGAAAAAAAGTCATTATTTTGAGGCTTAGAAGTCATTTCTGCAATTCCCATAGAAAATCAACGGCGTCTCTAATTCAATTGTGTGGAGCGCATATCAGGTGGGTTTTCTCTGCCGGCTTAAGAGATACACGTGAAACTAAAGCCGATCCTGGGTGCCTAGGGTGCCTGTCATCCAATCCGCACTCAATTTCATTTCTAGCACATAGCCAAAAAATCGCCCCATTGACTTACATTGGAGTGCAGAAAAGGTCATTTTTTCTCGATCCCTTTAAGAGGTAGGAGTTAAACAAGCTTAGGTCTGCGGTGCCCAGGGGGGACCCCATCCAGCCCGCACTGAGTTTCATTCCTACCACCTTAGGAAAAAAAGTCATTATTTTGAGGCTTAGAAGTCATTTCTGCAATTCCCATAGAAAATCAACGGCGTCTCTAATTCAATTGTGTGGAGCGCATATCAGGTGGGTTTTCTCTGCCGGCTTAAGAGATACACGTGAAACTAAAGCCGATCCTGGGTGCCTAGGGTGCCTGTCATCCAATCCGCACTCAATTTCATTTCTAGCACATAGCCAAAAAATCGCCCCATTGACTTACATTGGAGTGCAGAAAAGGTCATTTTTTCTCGGTCCCTTTAAGAGGTAGGAGTTAAACAAGCTTAGGTCTGCGGTGCCCAGGGGGGACCCCATCCAGCCCGCACTGAGTTTCATTCCTACCACCTTAGGAAAAAAAGTCATTATTTTGAGGCTTAGAAGTCATTTCTGCAATTCCCATAGAAAATCAACGGCGTCTCTAATTCAATTGTGTGGAGCGCATATCAGGTGGGTTTTCTCTGCCGGCTTAAGAGATACACGTGAAACTAAAGCCGATCCTGGGTGCCTAGGGTGCCTGTCATCCAATCCGCACTCAATTTCATTTCTAGCACATAGCCAAAAAATCGCCCCATTGACTTACATTGGAGTGCAGAAAAGGTCATTTTTTCTCGGTCCCTTTAAGAGGTAGGAGTTAAACAAGCTTAGGTCTGCGGTGCCCAGGGGGGACCCCATCCAGCCCGCACTGAGTTTCATTCCTACCACCTTAGGAAAAAAAGTCATTATTTTGAGGCTTAGAAGTCATTTCTGCAATTCCCATAGAAAATCAACGGCGTCTCTAATTCAATTGTGTGGAGCGCATATCAGGTGGGTTTTCTCTGCCGGCTTAAGAGATACACGTGAAACTAAAGCCGATCCTGGGTGCCTAGGGTGCCTGTCATCCAATCCGCACTCAATTTCATTTCTAGCACATAGCCAAAAAATCGCCCCATTGACTTACATTGGAGTGCAGAAAAGGTCATTTTTTCTCGGTCCCTTTAAGAGGTAGGAGTTAAACAAGCTTAGGTCTGCGGTGCCCAGGGGGGACCCCATCCAGCCCGCACTGAGTTTCATTCCTACCACCTTAGGAAAAAAAGTCATTATTTTGAGGCTTAGAAGTCATTTCTGCAATTCCCATAGAAAATCAACGGCGTCTCTAATTCAATTGTGTGGAGCGCATATCAGGTGGGTTTTCTCTGCCGGCTTAAGAGATACACGTGAAACTAAAGCCGATCCTGGGTGCCTAGGGTGCCTGTCATCCAATCCGCACTCAATTTCATTTCTAGCACATAGCCAAAAAATCGCCCCATTGACTTACATTGGAGTGCAGAAAAGGTCATTTTTTCTCGGTCCCTTTAAGAGGTAGGAGTTAAACAAGCTTAGGTCTGCGGTGCCCAGGGGGGACCCCATCCAGCCCGCACTGAGTTTCATTCCTACCACCTTAGGAAAAAAAGTCATTATTTTGAGGCTTAGAAGTCATTTCTGCAATTCCCATAGAAAATCAACGGCGTCTCTAATTCAATTGTGTGGAGCGCATATCAGGTGGGTTTTCTCTGCCGGCTTAAGAGATACACGTGAAACTAAAGCCGATCCTGGGTGCCTAGGGTGCCTGTCATCCAATCCGCACTCAATTTCATTTCTAGCACATAGCCAAAAAATCGCCCCATTGACTTACATTGGAGTGCAGAAAAGGTCATTTTTTCTCGGTCCCTTTAAGAGGTAGGAGTTAAACAAGCTTAGGTCTGCGGTGCCCAGGGGGGACCCCATCCAGCCCGCACTGAGTTTCATTCCTACCACCTTAGGAAAAAAAGTCATTATTTTGAGGCTTAGAAGTCATTTCTGCAATTCCCATAGAAAATCAACGGCGTCTCTAATTCAATTGTGTGGAGCGCATATCAGGTGGGTTTTCTCTGCCGGCTTAAGAGATACACGTGAAACTAAAGCCGATCCTGGGTGCCTAGGGTGCCTGTCATCCAATCCGCACTCAATTTCATTTCTAGCACATAGCCAAAAAATCGCCCCATTGACTTACATTGGAGTGCAGAAAAGGTCATTTTTTCTCGGTCCCTTTAAGAGGTAGGAGTTAAACAAGCTTAGGTCTGCGGTGCCCAGGGGGGACCCCATCCAGCCCGCACTGAGTTTCATTCCTACCACCTTAGGAAAAAAAGTCATTATTTTGAGGCTTAGAAGTCATTTCTGCAATTCCCATAGAAAATCAACGGCGTCTCTAATTCAATTGTGTGGAGCGCATATCAGGTGGGTTTTCTCTGCCGGCTTAAGAGATACACGTGAAACTAAAGCCGATCCTGGGTGCCTAGGGTGCCTGTCATCCAATCCGCACTCAATTTCATTTCTAGCACATAGCCAAAAAATCGCCCCATTGACTTACATTGGAGTGCAGAAAAGGTCATTTTTTCTCGGTCCCTTTAAGAGGTAGGAGTTAAACAAGCTTAGGTCTGCGGTGCCCAGGGGGGACCCCATCCAGCCCGCACTGAGTTTCATTCCTACCACCTTAGGAAAAAAAGTCATTATTTTGAGGCTTAGAAGTCATTTCTGCAATTCCCATAGAAAATCAACGGCGTCTCTAATTCAATTGTGTGGAGCGCATATCAGGTGGGTTTTCTCTGCCGGCTTAAGAGATACACGTGAAACTAAAGCCGATCCTGGGTGCCTAGGGTGCCTGTCATCCAATCCGCACTCAATTTCATTTCTAGCACATAGCCAAAAAATCGCCCCATTGACTTACATTGGAGTGCAGAAAAGGTCATTTTTTCTCGGTCCCTTTAAGAGGTAGGAGTTAAACAAGCTTAGGTCTGCGGTGCCCAGGGGGGACCCCATCCAGCCCGCACTGAGTTTCATTCCTACCACCTTAGGAAAAAAAGTCATTATTTTGAGGCTTAGAAGTCATTTCTGCAATTCCCATAGAAAATCAACGGCGTCTCTAATTCAATTGTGTGGAGCGCATATCAGGTGGGTTTTCTCTGCCGGCTTAAGAGATACACGTGAAACTAAAGCCGATCCTGGGTGCCTAGGGTGCCTGTCATCCAATCCGCACTCAATTTCATTTCTAGCACATAGCCAAAAAATCGCCCCATTGACTTACATTGGAGTGCAGAAAAGGTCATTTTTTCTCGGTCCCTTTAAGAGGTAGGAGTTAAACAAGCTTAGGTCTGCGGTGCCCAGGGGGGACCCCATCCAGCCCGCACTGAGTTTCATTCCTACCACCTTAGGAAAAAAAGTCATTATTTTGAGGCTTAGAAGTCATTTCTGCAATTCCCATAGAAAATCAACGGCGTCTCTAATTCAATTGTGTGGAGCGCATATCAGGTGGGTTTTCTCTGCCGGCTTAAGAGATACACGTGAAACTAAAGCCGATCCTGGGTGCCTAGGGTGCCTGTCATCCAATCCGCACTCAATTTCATTTCTAGCACATAGCCAAAAAATCGCCCCATTGACTTACATTGGAGTGCAGAAAAGGTCATTTTTTCTCGGTCCCTTTAAGAGGTAGGAGTTAAACAAGCTTAGGTCTGCGGTGCCCAGGGGGGACCCCATCCAGCCCGCACTGAGTTTCATTCCTACCACCTTAGGAAAAAAAGTCATTATTTTGAGGCTTAGAAGTCATTTCTGCAATTCCCATAGAAAATCAACGGCGTCTCTAATTCAATTGTGTGGAGCGCATATCAGGTGGGTTTTCTCTGCCGGCTTAAGAGATACACGTGAAACTAAAGCCGATCCTGGGTGCCTAGGGTGCCTGTCATCCAATCCGCACTCAATTTCATTTCTAGCACATAGCCAAAAAATCGCCCCATTGACTTACATTGGAGTGCAGAAAAGGTCATTTTTTCTCGGTCCCTTTAAGAGGTAGGAGTTAAACAAGCTTAGGTCTGCGGTGCCCAGGGGGGACCCCATCCAGCCCGCACTGAGTTTCATTCCTACCACCTTAGGAAAAAAAGTCATTATTTTGAGGCTTAGAAGTCATTTCTGCAATTCCCATAGAAAATCAACGGCGTCTCTAATTCAATTGTGTGGAGCGCATATCAGGTGGGTTTTCTCTGCCGGCTTAAGAGATACACGTGAAACTAAAGCCGATCCTGGGTGCCTAGGGTGCCTGTCATCCAATCCGCACTCAATTTCATTTCTAGCACATAGCCAAAAAATCGCCCCATTGACTTACATTGGAGTGCAGAAAAGGTCATTTTTTCTCGGTCCCTTTAAGAGGTAGGAGTTAAACAAGCTTAGGTCTGCGGTGCCCAGGGGGGACCCCATCCAGCCCGCACTGAGTTTCATTCCTACCACCTTAGGAAAAAAAGTCATTATTTTGTGGCTTAGAAGTCATTTCTGCAATTCCCATAGAAAATCAACGGCGTCTCTAATTCAATTGTGTGGAGCGCATATCAGGTGGGTTTTCTCTGCCGGCTTAAGAGATACACGTGAAACTAAAGCCGATCCTGGGTGCCTAGGGTGCCTGTCATCCAATCCGCACTCAATTTCATTTCTAGCACATAGCCAAAAAATCGCCCCATTGACTTACATTGGAGTGCAGAAAAGGTCATTTTTTCTCGGTCCCTTTAAGAGGTAGGAGTTAAACAAGCTTAGGTCTGCGGTGCCCAGGGGGGACCCCATCCAGCCCGCACTGAGTTTCATTCCTACCACCTTAGGAAAAAAAGTCATTATTTTGAGGCTTAGAAGTCATTTCTGCAATTCCCATAGAAAATCAACGGCGTCTCTAATTCAATTGTGTGGAGCGCATATCAGGTGGGTTTTCTCTGCCGGCTTAAGAGATACACGTGAAACTAAAGCCGATCCTGGGTGCCTAGGGTGCCTGTCATCCAATCCGCACTCAATTTCATTTCTAGCACATAGCCAAAAAATCGCCCCATTGACTTACATTGGAGTGCAGAAAAGGTCATTTTTTCTCGGTCCCTTTAAGAGGTAGGAGTTAAACAAGCTTAGGTCTGCGGTGCCCAGGGGGGACCCCATCCAGCCCGCACTGAGTTTCATTCCTACCACCTTAGGAAAAAAAGTCATTATTTTGAGGCTTAGAAGTCATTTCTGCAATTCCCATAGAAAATCAACGGCGTCTCTAATTCAATTGTGTGGAGCGCATATCAGGTGGGTTTTCTCTGCCGGCTTAAGAGATACACGTGAAACTAAAGCCGATCCTGGGTGCCTAGGGTGCCTGTCATCCAATCCGCACTCAATTTCATTTCTAGCACATAGCCAAAAAATCGCCCCATTGACTTACATTGGAGTGCAGAAAAGGTCATTTTTTCTCGGTCCCTTTAAGAGGTAGGAGTTAAACAAGCTTAGGTCTGCGGTGCCCAGGGGGGACCCCATCCAGCCCGCACTGAGTTTCATTCCTACCACCTTAGGAAAAAAAGTCATTATTTTGAGGCTTAGAAGTCATTTCTGCAATTCCCATAGAAAATCAACGGCGTCTCTAATTCAATTGTGTGGAGCGCATATCAGGTGGGTTTTCTCTGCCGGCTTAAGAGATACACGTGAAACTAAAGCCGATCCTGGGTGCCTAGGGTGCCTGTCATCCAATCCGCACTCAATTTCATTTCTAGCACATAGCCAAAAAATCGCCCCATTGACTTACATTGGAGTGCAGAAAAGGTCATTTTTTCTCGGTCCCTTTAAGAGGTAGGAGTTAAACAAGCTTAGGTCTGCGGTGCCCAGGGGGGACCCCATCCAGCCCGCACTGAGTTTCATTCCTACCACCTTAGGAAAAAAAGTCATTATTTTGAGGCTTAGAAGTCATTTCTGCAATTCCCATAGAAAATCAACGGCGTCTCTAATTCAATTGTGTGGAGCGCATATCAGGTGGGTTTTCTCTGCCGGCTTAAGAGATACACGTGAAACTAAAGCCGATCCTGGGTGCCTAGGGTGCCTGTCATCCAATCCGCACTCAATTTCATTTCTAGCACATAGCCAAAAAATCGCCCCATTGACTTACATTGGAGTGCAGAAAAGGTCATTTTTTCTCGGTCCCTTTAAGAGGTAGGAGTTAAACAAGCTTAGGTCTGCGGTGCCCAGGGGGGACCCCATCCAGCCCGCACTGAGTTTCATTCCTACCACCTTAGGAAAAAAAGTCATTATTTTGAGGCTTAGAAGTCATTTCTGCAATTCCCATAGAAAATCAACGGCGTCTCTAATTCAATTGTGTGGAGCGCATATCAGGTGGGTTTTCTCTGCCGGCTTAAGAGATACACGTGAAACTAAAGCCGATCCTGGGTGCCTAGGGTGCCTGTCATCCAATCCGCACTCAATTTCATTTCTAGCACATAGCCAAAAAATCGCCCCATTGACTTACATTGGAGTGCAGAAAAGGTCATTTTTTCTCGGTCCCTTTAAGAGGTAGGAGTTAAACAAGCTTAGGTCTGCGGTGCCCAGGGGGGACCCCATCCAGCCCGCACTGAGTTTCATTCCTACCACCTTAGGAAAAAAAGTCATTATTTTGAGGCTTAGAAGTCATTTCTGCAATTCCCATAGAAAATCAACGGCGTCTCTAATTCAATTGTGTGGAGCGCATATCAGGTGGGTTTTCTCTGCCGGCTTAAGAGATACACGTGAAACTAAAGCCGATCCTGGGTGCCTAGGGTGCCTGTCATCCAATCCGCACTCAATTTCATTTCTAGCACATAGCCAAAAAATCGCCCCATTGACTTACATGGGAGTGCAGAAAAGGTCATTTTTTCTCGGTCCCTTTAAGAGGTAGGAGTTAAACAAGCTTAGGTCTGCGGTGCCCAGGGGGGACCCCATCCAGCCCGCACTGAGTTTCATTCCTACCACCTTAGGAAAAAAAGTCATTATTTTGAGGCTTAGAAGTCATTTCTGCAATTCCCATAGAAAATCAACGGCGTCTCTAATTCAATTGTGTGGAGCGCATATCAGGTGGGTTTTCTCTGCCGGCTTAAGAGATACACGTGAAACTAAAGCCGATCCTGGGTGCCTAGGGTGCCTGTCATCCAATCCGCACTCAATTTCATTTCTAGCACATAGCCAAAAAATCGCCCCATTGACTTACATTGGAGTGCAGAAAAGGTCATTTTTTCTCGGTGCCTTTAAGAGGTAGGAGTTAAACAAGCTTAGGTCTGCGGTGCCCAGGGGGGACCCCATCCAGCCCGCACTGAGTTTCATTCCTACCACCTTAGGAAAAAAAGTCATTATTTTGAGGCTTAGAAGTCATTTCTGCAATTCCCATAGAAAATCAACGGCGTCTCTAATTCAATTGTGTGGAGCGCATATCAGGTGGGTTTTCTCTGCCGGCTTAAGAGATACACGTGAAACTAAAGCCGATCCTGGGTGCCTAGGGTGCCTGTCATCCAATCCGCACTCAATTTCATTTCTAGCACATAGCCAAAAAATCGCCCCATTGACTTACATTGGAGTGCAGAAAAGGTCATTTTTTCTCGGTCCCTTTAAGAGGTAGGAGTTAAACAAGCTAAGGTCTGCGGTGCCCAGGGGGGACCCCATCCAGCCCGCACTGAGTTTCATTCCTACCACCTTAGGAAAAAAAGTCATTATTTTGAGGCTTAGAAGTCATTTCTGCAATTCCCATAGAAAATCAACGGCGTCTCTAATTCAATTGTGTGGAGCGCATATCAGGTGGGTTTTCTCTGCCGGCTTAAGAGATACACGTGAAACTAAAGCCGATCCTGGGTGCCTAGGGTGCCTGTCATCCAATCCGCACTCAATTTCATTTCTAGCACATAGCCAAAAAATCGCCCCATTGACTTACATTGGAGTGCAGAAAAGGTCATTTTTTCTCGGTCCCTTTAAGAGGTAGGAGTTAAACAAGCTTAGGTCTGCGGTGCCCAGGGGGGACCCCATCCAGCCCGCACTGAGTTTCATTCCTACCACCTTAGGAAAAAAAGTCATTATTTTGAGGCTTAGAAGTCATTTCTGCAATTCCCATAGAAAATCAACGGCGTCTCTAATTCAATTGTGTGGAGCGCATATCAGGTGGGTTTTCTCTGCCGGCTTAAGAGATACACGTGAAACTAAAGCCGATCCTGGGTGCCTAGGGTGCCTGTCATCCAATCCGCACTCAATTTCATTTCTAGCACATAGCCAAAAAATCGCCCCATTGACTTACATTGGAGTGCAGAAAAGGTCATTTTTTCTCGGTCCCTTTAAGAGGTAGGAGTTAAACAAGCTTAGGTCTGCGGTGCCCAGGGGGGACCCCATCCAGCCCGCACTGAGTTTCATTCCTACCACCTTAGGAAAAAAAGTCATTATTTTGAGGCTTAGAAGTCATTTCTGCAATTCCCATAGAAAATCAACGGCGTCTCTAATTCAATTGTGTGGAGCGCATATCAGGTGGGTTTTCTCTGCCGGCTTAAGAGATACACGTGAAACTAAAGCCGATCCTGGGTGCCTAGGGTGCCTGTCATCCAATCCGCACTCAATTTCATTTCTAGCACATAGCCAAAAAATCGCCCCATTGACTTACATTGGAGTGCAGAAAAGGTCATTTTTTCTCGGTCCCTTTAAGAGGTAGGAGTTAAACAAGCTTAGGTCTGCGGTGCCCAGGGGGGACCCCATCCAGCCCGCACTGAGTTTCATTCCTACCACCTTAGGAAAAAAAGTCATTATTTTGAGGCTTAGAAGTCATTTCTGCAATTCCCATAGAAAATCAACGGCGTCTCTAATTCAATTGTGTGGAGCGCATATCAGGTGGGTTTTCTCTGCCGGCTTAAGAGATACACGTGAAACTAAAGCCGATCCTGGGTGCCTAGGGTGCCTGTCATCCAATCCGCACTCAATTTCATTTCTAGCACATAGCCAAAAAATCGCCCCATTGACTTACATTGGAGTGCAGAAAAGGTCATTTTTTCTCGGTCCCTTTAAGAGGTAGGAGTTAAACAAGCTTAGGTCTGCGGTGCCCAGGGGGGACCCCATCCAGCCCGCACTGAGTTTCATTCCTACCACCTTAGGAAAAAAAGTCATTATTTTGAGGCTTAGAAGTCATTTCTGCAATTCCCATAGAAAATCAACGGCGTCTCTAATTCAATTGTGTGGAGCGCATATCAGGTGGGTTTTCTCTGCCGGCTTAAGAGATACACGTGAAACTAAAGCCGATCCTGGGTGCCTAGGGTGCCTGTCATCCAATCCGCACTCAATTTCATTTCTAGCACATAGCCAAAAAATCGCCCCATTGACTTACATTGGAGTGCAGAAAAGGTCATTTTTTCTCGGTCCCTTTAAGAGGTAGGAGTTAAACAAGCTTAGGTCTGCGGTGCCCAGGGGGGACCCCATCCAGCCCGCACTGAGTTTCATTCCTACCACCTTAGGAAAAAAAGTCATTATTTTGAGGCTTAGAAGTCATTTCTGCAATTCCCATAGAAAATCAACGGCGTCTCTAATTCAATTGTGTGGAGCGCATATCAGGTGGGTTTTCTCTGCCGGCTTAAGAGATACACGTGAAACTAAAGCCGATCCTGGGTGCCTAGGGTGCCTGTCATCCAATCCGCACTCAATTTCATTTCTAGCACATAGCCAAAAAATCGCCCCATTGACTTACATTGGAGTGCAGAAAAGGTCATTTTTTCTCGGTCCCTTTAAGAGGTAGGAGTTAAACAAGCTTAGGTCTGCGGTGCCCAGGGGGGACCCCATCCAGCCCGCACTGAGTTTCATTCCTACCACCTTAGGAAAAAAAGTCATTATTTTGAGGCTTAGAAGTCATTTCTGCAATTCCCATAGAAAATCAACGGCGTCTCTAATTCAATTGTGTGGAGCGCATATCAGGTGGGTTTTCTCTGCCGGCTTAAGAGATACACGTGAAACTAAAGCCGATCCTGGGTGCCTAGGGTGCCTGTCATCCAATCCGCACTCAATTTCATTTCTAGCACATAGCCAAAAAATCGCCCCATTGACTTACATTGGAGTGCAGAAAAGGTCATTTTTTCACGGTCCCTTTAAGAGGTAGGAGTTAAACAAGCTTAGGTCTGCGGTGCCCAGGGGGGACCCCATCCAGCCCGCACTGAGTTTCATTCCTACCACCTTAGGAAAAAAAGTCATTATTTTGAGGCTTAGAAGTCATTTCTGCAATTCCCATAGAAAATCAACGGCGTCTCTAATTCAATTGTGTGGAGCGCATATCAGGTGGGTTTTCTCTGCC
The DNA here is from genome assembly GCF_027789765.1 of Dendropsophus ebraccatus. Lineage (NCBI taxonomy): Eukaryota > Metazoa > Chordata > Amphibia > Anura > Hylidae > Dendropsophus > Dendropsophus ebraccatus. The sequence goes on from NW_027208601.1 coordinate 40,825, forward strand.
GGCTTAAGAGATACACGTGAAACTAAAGCCGATCCTGGGTGCCTAGGGTGCCTGTCATCCAATCCGCACTCAATTTCATTTCTAGCACATAGCCAAAAAATCGCCCCATTGACTTACATTGGAGTGCAGAAAAGGTCATTTTTTCTCGGTCCCTTTAAGAGGTAGGAGTTAAACAAGCTTAGGTCTGCGGTGCCCAGGGGGGACCCCATCCAGCCCGCACTGAGTTTCATTCCTACCACCTTAGGAAAAAAAGTCATTATTTTGAGGCTTAGAAGTCATTTCTGCAATTCCCATAGAAAATCAACGGCGTCTCTAATTCAATTGTGTGGAGCGCATATCAGGTGGGTTTTCTCTGCCGGCTTAAGAGATACACGTGAAACTAAAGCCGATCCTGGGTGCCTAGGGTGCCTGTCATCCAATCCGCACTCAATTTCATTTCTAGCACATAGCCAAAAAATCGCCCCATTGACTTACATTGGAGTGCAGAAAAGGTCATTTTTTCTCGGTCCCTTTAAGAGGTAGGAGTTAAACAAGCTTAGGTCTGCGGTGCCCAGGGGGGACCCCATCCAGCCCGCACTGAGTTTCATTCCTACCACCTTAGGAAAAAAAGTCATTATTTTGAGGCTTAGAAGTCATTTCTGCAATTCCCATAGAAAATCAACGGCGTCTCTAATTCAATTGTGTGGAGCGCATATCAGGTGGGTTTTCTCTGCCGGCTTAAGAGATACACGTGAAACTAAAGCCGATCCTGGGTGCCTAGGGTGCCTGTCATCCAATCCGCACTCAATTTCATTTCTAGCACATAGCCAAAAAATCGCCCCATTGACTTACATTGGAGTGCAGAAAAGGTCATTTTTTCTCGGTCCCTTTAAGAGGTAGGAGTTAAACAAGCTTAGGTCTGCGGTGCCCAGGGGGGACCCCATCCAGCCCGCACTGAGTTTCATTCCTACCACCTTAGGAAAAAAAGTCATTATTTTGAGGCTTAGAAGTCATTTCTGCAATTCCCATAGAAAATCAACGGCGTCTCTAATTCAATTGTGTGGAGCGCATATCAGGTGGGTTTTCTCTGCCGGCTTAAGAGATACACGTGAAACTAAAGCCGATCCTGGGTGCCTAGGGTGCCTGTCATCCAATCCGCACTCAATTTCATTTCTAGCACATAGCCAAAAAATCGCCCCATTGACTTACATTGGAGTGCAGAAAAGGTCATTTTTTCTCGGTCCCTTTAAGAGGTAGGAGTTAAACAAGCTTAGGTCTGCGGTGCCCAGGGGGGACCCCATCCAGCCCGCACTGAGTTTCATTCCTACCACCTTAGGAAAAAAAGTCATTATTTTGAGGCTTAGAAGTCATTTCTGCAATTCCCATAGAAAATCAACGGCGTCTCTAATTCAATTGTGTGGAGCGCATATCAGGTGGGTTTTCTCTGCCGGCTTAAGAGATACACGTGAAACTAAAGCCGATCCTGGGTGCCTAGGGTGCCTGTCATCCAATCCGCACTGCAATTTCATTTCTAGCACATAGCCAAAAAATCGCCCCATTGACTTACATTGGAGTGCAGAAAAGGTCATTTTTTCTCGGTCCCTTTAAGAGGTAGGAGTTAAACAAGCTTAGGTCTGCGGTGCCCAGGGGGGACCCCATCCAGCCCGCACTGAGTTTCATTCCTACCACCTTAGGAAAAAAAGTCATTATTTTGAGGCTTAGAAGTCATTTCTGCAATTCCCATAGAAAATCAACGGCGTCTCTAATTCAATTGTGTGGAGCGCATATCAGGTGGGTTTTCTCTGCCGGCTTAAGAGATACACGTGAAACTAAAGCCGATCCTGGGTGCCTAGGGTGCCTGTCATCCAATCCGCACTGCAATTTCATTTCTAGCACATAGCCAAAAAATCGCCCCATTGACTTACATTGGAGTGCAGAAAAGGTCATTTTTTCTCGGTCCCTTTAAGAGGTAGGAGTTAAACAAGCTTAGGTCTGCGGTGCCCAGGGGGGACCCCATCCAGCCCGCACTGAGTTTCATTCCTACCACCTTAGGAAAAAAAGTCATTATTTTGAGGCTTAGAAGTCATTTCTGCAATTCCCATAGAAAATCAACGGCGTCTCTAATTCAATTGTGTGGAGCGCATATCAGGTGGGTTTTCTCTGCCGGCTTAAGAGATACACGTGAAACTAAAGCCGATCCTGGGTGCCTAGGGTGCCTGTCATCCAATCCGCACTCAATTTCATTTCTAGCACATAGCCAAAAAATCGCCCCATTGACTTACATTGGAGTGCAGAAAAGGTCATTTTTTCTCGGTCCCTTTAAGAGGTAGGAGTTAAACAAGCTTAGGTCTGCGGTGCCCAGGGGGGACCCCATCCAGCCCGCACTGAGTTTCATTCCTACCACCTTAGGAAAAAAAGTCATTATTTTGAGGCTTAGAAGTCATTTCTGCAATTCCCATAGAAAATCAACGGCGTCTCTAATTCAATTGTGTGGAGCGCATATCAGGTGGGTTTTCTCTGCCGGCTTAAGAGATACACGTGAAACTAAAGCCGATCCTGGGTGCCTAGGGTGCCTGTCATCCAATCCGCACTGAATTTCATTTCTAGCACATAGCCAAAAAATCGCCCCATTGACTTACATTGGAGTGCAGAAAAGGTCATTTTTTCTCGGTCCCTTTAAGAGGTAGGAGTTAAACAAGCTTAGGTCTGCGGTGCCCAGGGGGGACCCCATCCAGCCCACACTGAGTTTCATTCCTACCAACTTAGGAAAAAAAGTCATTATTTTGAGGCTTAGAAGTCATTTCTGCAATTCCCATAGAAAATCAATGGCGGGGCGTGGCTTGGAGCGCTGATGGCTAGCAGCGCTTAGGGTAAGCTCCGGTGTCGGCCTCAGCTACGGAGGGTTCAAGCACCGCAATGCTGGAGATAAGGATCCCCGACAAGAAGCCTAAGGGCAAAGAGACATCGGGGAGCAAAAGCATGCCGGCAGTTAAGGGAACGGAGCGGCAGAGCGGAGATGCTGCTGAGCGGAGCAGGCGGAGCACAGAAGAAATGCCGGCGGCCATCTTGGATGGGTCCGAGCCGAGGAGAGATGCTGTGCAGAAGTTGGATTCAGCACAGATGATCCCGGTGGAGAAGCCCGCAGTGAGTAAGGAGCCGGCAGCGCTCCGACATACACAGAAAACAGGGGGAAATGTGATGGATGGCCAGGCTAAACTGACACAAGTAGCCATACAGAGTGCAGGGACGGCGGCCATCTTGAATGTGGCAGAAAGCAAAAACCCACAAATTAGTGACAGAGATTTGGGCGCAGTCCCTAAAAAGAATTGTATATCTGTGAAATGGGACCCTCAGAAGCAGAGGCTGCCCGCTGATTCACACATAAGCCACAGTGACAGTGCGGATGCCTATGAGAGGCCTGCCACAGTATCCCCTTCACAGTCGGCCATATTGGAGGAGGCGAGCAGAAAAATGCCTCACTCTGCTAATAAGCATAATGTTAATATACCTGCCCTCCCAACCCTTAAAGCTGATGTAATCCATGGAGATCAGTCTCATGACATGGAAGTGACCCAATTGCAAAGTGATAATGGAACATTGGGACAAAACTCCACGCTTATACATAAACCTGTGCAATATAAAAGAGGACCTCAGGATTCTGATGCATCTGCGGGGTACTCAACCCCAAATGATTCAGATGAGGAAAGTACTCCCCCGATTAAGAGAAAGCTGTTGAAAACACCAAATAAGCTTGGGATGAATAAGTCGTTCTATGCTCATGACTTGTCATCATCTGACGAATCCTCAACTTCCTCTGCTGACTCCGTTATACATCAGCCCGCGACAATCATCCCTGTGCAAACAACCGCTTCGGAAAATGCTATGAAGGCACTACAGGGTCATCCTGAACTGCAGGCGTTACTGTCCCTAATTCCTACTAAGCAAGATTTGAATAATTTGGGAAACGAACTTAAAGCAGCATGGAAAAGAGATCTCACTGTGGTGCAGGATAAAGTTATAACCTTGGAGAAAAAAACTGTGGGTATTGAAAAATGTCAGATGAAGCACGATGACAAAATAAGGGAGTTGACATACGTTACAGAAACCCTTAAAATCTCGCAGAAGATGATTACCCTCAGACTTGATGACGTCGAGAATAGGAGCCGTCGTAACAACATAAGGATCAGAGGGCTACCGGAAGAAGTTAAGACGGCGGAACTATATGGTGCGGTATCTTCTTTGTTCAACAGGATTCTAGGAAGACCTCTTGATACCCACATAGAGCTTGATAGGGTTCATCGAGCTCTAAAGCCAAAGGGAAAAGATTCAAGAAGGCCCAGAGATATCATATGCAGAGTGCATTTCTACACACTAAAGGAGGACATTATGAAGAAGGCGAGAGAAATCCACAATATTGATTTTAACGGAGCCAGGATCCAGCTCTTTACAGATTTATCGCTACTAACTCTGAGACAAAGAGCTACGCTTAGACCACTCACACAAAAATTGCAGGAGCTCAATATTCAATACAAGTGGGGATTCCCGTTCTCTTTATCTGTGAGATTCGAGGGAAACACTCTTACTTTGAGAGAACCCAAGGACCTTCCGGAGTTCCTGAAAGCGTTAAAACTTCAAAACCTATACCTACACGAATGGTGCGATTTACATGAGACCATGATATTGCCTCCGCCCAACTACATCTCGAGGCCAAGATCTGAAGATACGGATGTCGTTGAGAGACGGGACCTGCCTCCACAACCGCAAAGAGAGAGGGAGAGGAAGACACAGAGGAGCCAACGACTCGGACCGCGTTGAAGAATATGCCGAGACGATGCTTCTTGATTAAGTTGTTTATATTATGTCTTTGTTATTATGCATGTCTTCTCCCTTGAGTAGCAGCTGATTGACAGTTTTATTTAAATATTTACTCGTTTCAAAATCAGTAACAAGGATAGTTCCCATAGTGATAGAGATATATCTTAACGGATTTGTCCTTTTAGATTGGAAGCGATTTTAGAGTTTATGTTGAAGTCTTAAAATATTTTATATAATTATCATTTGCAACACCCTCCTAACGATGTTATTATGATGTAGAATAGGCCAAGACACCTTTGATTTTATTTAGGCCTACCAGCGTTTCGACCCACCCACCCAATAGTTTGTCTTGCTTAACAAGACTTATTGACTAATTGTCATAAATAGTCCCTCGCGATTTATATCGCTTTTTTTTGTTAGTTTAGTTTTTGCTTTGTCCCTTTTTCTCTTTTTAGTTGGTTAAACTTATCTGTTTATATTAATTGCATTTTTTTTATTTTTCTTGAAGTGCTTAATCTTCTCCTTTCCTTTTCCCTAGTTCCGTCTAGTTCTTCCCTTCACTCTTCATCCTCCTGCGGTTGTGGTCACGAACAGTCCTTGGCAACACAGAGGACATCTCTGAACGACAAGAACAAGACAACACAACAGACATAGACATCCGCCCAATTGTAAGTTATACATTCGCACAAGCACCATGACAGACATCACCATCACAACACTAAACGTAAATGGGTTTAATACACCGGAAAAACGCTCAAACATACTATACTCACTACATAAGAGGAAAACACGTATAGTCATGCTTCAAGAAACTCATTTTAAAACAGATAAAACCCCAGATTTAGGGAAAAATAGATATTTCACCTATTGGTTTCATGCAACTTCACCCGATAAAAAGACAAAAGGGGTCTCTATAGGCATCCATAGAACACTCCCTTTTAAATTGATAGATGCTAAAATTGACCCAGATGCCAGATATATTTTCATCAATTGTGTAATTGCGGAAGAGTCTCTAACCTTAGCAAACCTATATGCACCAAATCTAAATCAGGCCAAATTCATTACAGAGACACTGAATGAGCTGCAATTATTCGCAAAGGGACAGATTTTACTCGGAGGGGATTTCAATGTTCCAATGAATCCTCTTATAGACACTTCCTCAGGAAAAACTAAAATTGCCTTTAGGGAAATTAAGAAAATCCAAAAATCCCTGAGGGATCTCAAATTGTTCGACTCATGGAGACTTTTAAATGCTACAGGAAGGGATTATTCATTTTACTCCGTTCCAACAGCATCTTACTCTAGATTGGATTATATTTTCACAGCACATCCCCTTTTGGGTCTCGTTAAAGACGCCTCAATAGGAAATTTAGTATTGTCGGACCACGCTCCAGTGCACATCACTGTGGCTCTTCTTCCTAGAAAGAAGCTGGCCGCAACATGGAGATTAAATGAGTCCCTGCTAGATGACACCGCCTGTGTAGCCGATCTCAAAAACACATTCGACATCTTTGATCAGGCTCATAAAAGTGATCCTACTGCAGAGGTTTTTAAATGGGAAGCCTTTAAGGCCTCTGCAAGGGGTATCTTGATTTCTCACGGGGCTAGACTTAAAAGGGACAAAACGAAAAAATTGAACGGTCTTTTATCCAAATTAGATGATTTAGAAGCAGTACATAAAAGGTCCTTATTGTCCGAGACATTAATAGAATTGACTGAAACAAGAGGTAAAATAAAGGATATTATCCATGAGCAGTACAAAAGGACTGTACAAATTTGTGGGAAGAGTTTTTATATTTGGAGTAACAGGCCCAGTAGATTTTTGGCGAACGCCCTGAAGAATAAAAGAACATCCAATATTATTCCCTCGATTAGAAATACAAAAGGGGTTATCACATACAAAACAGAAGAGATTTCTGATACCTTTAAAAATTTTTATGATAAATTATACCAGCTCCCCAAGAATAATAGACCACCAGATATGACATCCTCACCTGACTCAATGCTAGAATATATCAACAAAACTAAACTCCCTGAAATATCTCCTGTCGAGAGTAGTGAGCTAGATGAAGAGTTCACACTGGGAGAGATTAAAGAAGTCATTAGAAACCTCTCAAATGGCAAATCCCCAGGCCCAGATGGTTATACAGCTAAGTTTTATAAACTATTCTCAGATATCATTTCTCCCCACCTTTTAAAAGCGTTTAATTCCATCTCCACATCACAAAAATTTCCTCCCTCAGCTTTAGAAGCATTCATCACAGTAATCCCAAAAGAAGGCAAGGACGCGAGTTCATGTAACAACTATAGGCCCATTTCCCTACTCAATGTAGATACAAAAATTTATTCAAAAATTATCGCGAATAGACTTTCGGGGCTCCTGGAGTTTTTAGTCGACCCTGATCAAGTGGGATTTATTCAAAACAGAGAAGCAAGAGACAATACGCTTAGAGCGTTTGCTCTTGCTAATTACTCACACAATACTAGACTTGGCACAGTACTCCTTGCACTAGACGCTGAGAAGGCCTTTGACAGGGTCGATTGGAAATTCCTGGAGCTCACGTTAAAGCAAATTGGATTGGGCCCAAATTTGATTTCTAAAATAATGGCCCTTTACAATAACCCATCCGCTAAAATAAAAATCAATGGAACATTGTCACAGACTTTAAATATTAGGAATGGAACACGCCAGGGGTGCCCCCTTTCACCAATGCTCTATGTCTTGTGCATGGAACATTTGTTGAATTCGATTAGGAACAATCCGGACATTAAAGGTATTAGGGTGGGGGACAGACACCATGTCTGCTCAGCTTACGCAGACGACCTACTTCTCTTTATTAGGCAACCACATACGTCACTGCCCTCTCTACTAGCTACCATTGAGGAGTTTGCCTTTCACAGTAACTATAAGCTGAATGTAAACAAATGTGAAGCGCTTACTATAGCATTATCAGAAGAGAATAGGAAAAATTTAACAGAAAATTACCCCTTTAATTGGAGGTCAAACACGCTTAGCTACTTAGGGACACAAGTAGCGACTTCCCCAGAGACTATAATTAAAGAGAACTTTGACCCTTTAATGAAAAAAATAAAAAGTGATATGGGAGGGTGGGAAAAGAAGGAGTTCTCCTGGATAGGAAGGATCAACATCTTAAAAATGAATGTTTTGCCACGCTTGTTGTATTTATTTCAAGCGGTTCCCGCAACTTTGAAACAGCCCTACCTATCCAGGATGAACTCAACCTTCACTAAATTTGTTTGGGCCCAAAAACCTGCCCGCATTGCTTCAAAGACACTTATTAGACCCAAACTAGAGGGAGGATTAAATTTGCCAAGTTGCAAAGCATATTATCAAGCGGCCATTCTGAACAGGGTCCTTGATGCTTTCAAACACAGAAATAATAAATTATGGATACAATTGGAGGCCGATATTACAAAGTTTGAACCTGCAGCTATTTTGTGGACCCCTAAAGAGATCTTGAAAGACATAAAATATTTATCTTTATCTCCAGTCAGTGCCTCCATTGTATCTTTAATAAACTCCCCCAAACATATGATGTCAGAACAATTTAAGGCAGATGGTCCCCTCATACCATTAGGCCGAAATTTGAGATTCATACCAGCCTTACACAAACGCGACTTCCTAGGTATCCCTACTGATAGGAATATCACATTTCACTCTCTACTTTCCAAGAATAGGGTTAAACTGATTGAGGACCTCCCTTTTAAAAAGGAAAGAGAAGCCCTACCACTAGAAACAGTACAATTACAATATTCTCAACTAGAATCATTTGTTGAAAGACAGAAACATACACTTAGTTTGACTAGGAATCTATTGCCCTTTGAAGAGCTATGTGTCTCTTCATCCACCACATCTAAAGCTGTCTCGCTGATATATAAACTACTGGTATCTGGTGAGGAAGAATTTCGCCCGGATTACCTTACAAGCTGGGAGAGGGAATTGGGGATCTCTTTCACATCTGAGGAGGTCTCCATGGCCTTCTACTTAACGCACAAGACGTCCATCTCTTGTAAAATACAAGAGAGGAACTTCAAAATTTTGGCTCGATGGTACCTTGTGCCAGCTAAATTAGCCTCAATGTACCCAAATCGTAGCGATCTCTGCTGGAGATGTGGCATGGAGAGAGGCACTATGTTACACATATGGTGGGATTGTTCCATAGTAAAAACCTTTTGGTCAGAGGTAATAAGTGTCATAAACAATATAGTGGATATTCAGGTGGACAACCAGCCCAAACAGGCGCTTTTATCAATGATAACAGGACAGAGACACATGGTGAAAAACTCAGGGGTGGGCTTCCTTCTGACCGCAGCTAGAGCAATAATTGCGAGAAAGTGGAGATCCACGTCAGCACCTTATATCTATGAATGGGTTGAAGAAGTAAACATGATACACCGATTAGAAGAACTAGTTTCAGAAGATCTGGACACTGGGAAGAAATTCCATACTAAATGGAATAACTGGAAAAAATTCAAAGAGACAGATCAATATAAACTTTTATTGAGTTCAGCCCACACAAGTCACACAACATAGATAGAATCATAGTTTAATAATATAAAGCAATGCTCGCACACATACATATTTCAGAGAAGCACTGACCTTTCTCCATGTCATACTGCACGAAAGAAGTCGGTCCTTGAAGCCTTGCTTCAATCAATGTCTCTGTGTTGCCAACGACAAGTATGAAGGTAGGTTATGTCTATTATTTGATACGTAAGGATATCTATAAAGGAGACATAAACATAATAGGCCTTTGGCCTTACAAGTACACAACCGCAGTATCTATGCCTAATCCTATCTCTTTTTCTGGTTGCCACTCCCCACCTTATCCTTATATACTATAGGCTATCTCTTATCCCCGTTTGGTGTAAGACCATTCTGGGGGCGTTTCATAGTATAATCATACTGTATTATATGGGGGCATACCAAGACATGTGATATAAGCTACCTATTGATAGAGACTATACACGTATCCAATAGAAGAGTTTGTTTATGTCTTCCCTTCATGGTCCCTTACCCCCCTATCCCATCCCTCCCCTACCAACATTCCATACCCCCCACCCCCACCCCCCCTCCCCTTCTTCTTTACATAGCCTCTCCAATAATACACCCCAAAGATAAAACTTTTGCTCTCATACTGCTTTATTACGGTGTTTCTTTTTTCTGTAACCCTTTATTTCTTTAATAAAAATTTAAATTTGTTAGAAAATCAATGGCGTCTCTATTCAATTGTGTGGAGCGCATATCAGGTGGGTTTTCTCTGCCGGCTTAAGAGATACACGTGAAACTAAAGCCGATCCTGGATGCCTAGGGTGCCTGTCATCCAATCCGCACTCAATTTCATTTCTAGCACATAGCCAAAAAATCGCCCCATTGACTTACATTGGAGTGCAGAAAAGGTCATTTTTTCTCGGTCCCTTTAAGAGGTAGGAGTTAAACAAGCTTAGGTCTGCGGTGCCCAGGGGGGACCCCATCTAGCCCGCACTGAGTTTCATTCCTACCACCTTAGGAAAAAAAGTCATTATTTTGAGGCTTAGAAGTCATTTCTGCAATTCCCATAGAAAATCAACGGCGTCTCTAATTCAATTGTGTGGAGCGCATATCAGGTGGGTTTTCTCTGCCGGCTTAAGAGATACACGTGAAACTAAAGCCGATCCTGGGTGCCTAGGGTGCCTGTCATCCAATCCGCACTCAATTTCATTTCTAGCACATAGCCAAAAAATCGCCCCATTGACTTACATTGGAGTGCAGAAAAGGTCATTTTTTCTCGGTCCCTTTAAGAGGTAGGAGTTAAACAAGCTTAGGTCTGCGGTGCCCAGGGGGGACCCCATCCAGCCCGCACTGAGTTTCATTCCTACCACCTTAGGAAAAAAAGTCATTATTTTGAGGCTTAGAAGTCATTTCTGCAATTCCCATAGAAAATCAACGGCGTCTCTAATTCAATTGTGTGGAGCGCATATCAGGTGGGTTTTCTCTGCCGGCTTAAGAGATACACGTGAAACTAAAGCCGATCCTGGGTGCCTAGGGTGCCTGTCATCCAATCCGCACTGAATTTCATTTCTAGCACATAGCCAAAAAATCGCCCCATTGACTTACATTGGAGTGCAGAAAAGGTCATTTTTTCTCGGTCCCTTTAAGAGGTAGGAGTTAAACAAGCTTAGGTCTGCGGTGCCCAGGGGGGACCCCATCCAGCCCGCACTGAGTTTCATTCCTACCACCTTAGGAAAAAAAGTCATTATTTTGAGGCTTAGAAGTCATTTCTGCAATTCCCATAGAAAATCAACGGCGTCTCTAATTCAATTGTGTGGAGCGCATATCAGGTGGGTTTTCTCTGCCGGCTTAAGAGATACACGTGAAACTAAAGCCGATCCTGGGTGCCTAGGGTGCCTGTCATCCAATCCGCACTCAATTTCATTTCTAGCACATAGCCAAAAAATCGCCCCATTGACTTACATTGGAGTGCAGAAAAGGTCATTTTTTCTCGGTCCCTTTAAGAGGTAGGAGTTAAACAAGCTTAGGTCTGCGGTGCCCAGGGGGGACCCCATCCAGCCCGCACTGAGTTTCAGTCCTACCACCTTAGGAAAAAAAGTCATTATTTTGAGGCTTAGAAGTCATTTCTGCAATTCCATAGAAAATCAACGGCGTCTCTAATTCAATTGTGTGGAGCGCATATCAGGTGGGTTTTCTCTGCCGGCTTAAGAGATACACGTGAAACTAAAGCCGATCCTGGGTGCCTAGGGTGCCTGTCATCCAATCCGCACTCAATTTCATTTCTAGCACATAGCCAAAAAATCGCCCCATTGACTTACATTGGAGTGCAGAAAAGGTCATTTTTTCTCGGTCCCTTTAAGAGGTAGGAGTTAAACAAGCTTAGGTCTGCGGTGCCCAGGGGGGACCCCATCCAGCCCGCACTGAGTTTCATTCCTACCACCTTAGGAAAAAAAGTCATTATTTTGAGGCTTAGAAGTCATTTCTGCAATTCCCATAGAAAATCAACGGCGTCTCTAATTCAATTGTGTGGAGCGCATATCAGGTGGGTTTTCTCTGCCGGCTTAAGAGATACACGTGAAACTAAAGATCGG